>NW_027175498.1:0-176806 GCF_028021215.1 Eschrichtius robustus | reverse complement strand
AGCCAGCATTGGCCCACAGCGACAATCGTGCAGTGAAGAGGAGTTGGGCCGCTAGTGCTGTTCAGGCAGATTTGAAGCCCAGAGCAAGTCGCTTCGGTACAAGGAGAATGCGAACGTTCCCGTCGGTGTGCCACTTTCAACCTTGATGACACAGCAGCTTTATCTGACGATTCTGCCTAGCTTCTAGTACTAGGGAAAGACTGCCTCCTTCTGCTAAGGTAGGATTTCACGTGGGGAGTGCTGTACGTGCAGAAGAGCACTCCCCCGCCGGGCAAAAGTTAGGCCTTGGTGAATCTGGATGGTCCCAGAAGTCCAGCATTGTCACAGGGAAACCTGTCCGTTGTTTTTCCTCTGGAACTAAACATCGAGCATCCGACTGCCGTCGGGAGACGTATTTGGCAGCCCACAGGTTTCAGTTGTGAGGCACAGTGGTGTTTCTCAGAAGAATCCAAATGCCTCCCTGGCTACGCCAGCATGGAATGTAAGGCTGCTTGGAACGGCGCTCCTGAGGCCGTTTGAATGCTGTTTACGTGAGAGCTGTCGAGCCATCCGGGCAGGGCTTTGCCATTACCGCTCCACGTTCACAGCCTTAAAGCCAACGAACCCATTTGCTTCCTGGGACTCAAACGCAACAGAAGAGTTGGACGGCATTCAGTGCCCTGTCACAGCTGTTACAACCCAAGTGAGTGCACAATGAGTCGTGAAATACGTAACGGTGTGGCAGCATTCCTTTAACACATGCTTCTTCGCTTCTAGGGCATACCTAAGCTTCCTATGGGAGATATCTGGACTTTTCCTTGAGGCCAGGGGTGCCAGTTCTTTGCCGGCAAGCTCCCATGTGCTCCTGGAGGAGCTCCCAGCAAGGAACTGAGACCAGCAAGCCTCATACGAGTACACTCACAGTTCTTTCGTGACGCCGTCAGGCAGCAAAGAGAAGATGGGCAGCAGGAGTGTTTTTCAGGCAGCTTTCAAACCGCACCTGTCTCGCCTACCACGGACGAAATGACGGTTTTGCCAGGGTGGCCCGGTTTCAAACTTGAGCTCATATGGTTATCCTCAGCAGTTTCTGACGACCTCAAGGAAACACACGGGGCCCACAAGGGCCCGTCCATGGAGACCCTTTGGGCACAGGGACCATTGCATAGGATGAACTGGGTAAGTATTTCAGTAACTTAGTTAGGCCTCGGTGACCAATGCTCCTGCACATACCTAACAGTGTGAAAAGTGAAAAATGTACTGGTCTTCAGGCTGGATGCAAAGCTTAGCTTTCGCTTCTGTGAGAGTGCTGTCCTGTGTCCCGGACTGTCTCGTCTGCACATTGTGTAGTAGCAGCGCAGTTCCCTTTCAGTCACTGGGGCCGATCCACTTGCAAAGAGAGTCTGCCAGGCGCTGCTTTCGCGAGGCTCTTTGACGACTGGAACACTCTACCTAGCAACCCAGAAAGGAGCACGTTGCCCTTGCGCTGAATGTGAAGAGTGCTTCCCGGGGGCCTATTTCGCCTGGGGTTCCTCAGAAGCCAGCGGCAGCTCTTCCGGCACACAGCGGTCATCATGCAAAATTGGTGCACGATCGACTGCCCTATGTGTCCCCAGGGCATAACATAGTTAAGGCACTCCCTTTCAGAGCATGGCTTCGTGGATACCACTGCACACCCAACTCTGCAGATGTGAAACACTGGACCTTACCTTGAGGCCTTAGGTCCCCTTTCATTCGGCTGGAGCTGCATCTGGAGTGCAGTGTGTTGAGATTCTAGAAAGGAATGCCAGCACATGATTAACTTTGAGAGAGCCAGCATTGGCCCACAGCGACAATCGTGCAGTGAAGAGGAGTTGGGCCGCTAGTGCTGTTCAGGCAGATTTGAAGCCCAGAGCAAGTCGCTTCGGTACAAGGAGAATGCGAACGTTCCCGTCGGTGTGCCACTTTCAACCTTGATGACACAGCAGCTTTATCTGACGATTCTGCCTAGCTTCTAGTACTAGGGAAAGACTGCCTCCTTCTGCTAAGGTAGGATTTCACGTGGGGAGTGCTGTACGTGCAGAAGAGCACTCCCCCGCCGGGCAAAAGTTAGGCCTTGGTGAATCTGGATGGTCCCAGAAGTCCAGCATTGTCACAGGGAAACCTGTCCGTTGTTTTTCCTCTGGAACTAAACATCGAGCATCCGACTGCCGTCGGGAGACGTATTTGGCAGCCCACAGGTTTCAGTTGTGAGGCACAGTGGTGTTTCTCAGAAGAATCCAAATGCCTCCCTGGCTACGCCAGCATGGAATGTAAGGCTGCTTGGAACGGCGCTCCTGAGGCCGTTTGAATGCTGTTTACGTGAGAGCTGTCGAGCCATCCGGGCAGGGCTTTGCCATTACCGCTCCACGTTCACAGCCTTAAAGCCAACGAACCCATTTGCTTCCTGGGACTCAAACGCAACAGAAGAGTTGGACGGCATTCAGTGCCCTGTCACAGCTGTTACAACCCAAGTGAGTGCACAATGAGTCGTGAAATACGTAACGGTGTGGCAGCATTCCTTTAACACATGCTTCTTCGCTTCTAGGGCATACCTAAGCTTCCTATGGGAGATATCTGGACTTTTCCTTGAGGCCAGGGGTGCCAGTTCTTTGCCGGCAAGCTCCCATGTGCTCCTGGAGGAGCTCCCAGCAAGGAACTGAGACCAGCAAGCCTCATACGAGTACACTCACAGTTCTTTCGTGACGCCGTCAGGCAGCAAAGAGAAGATGGGCAGCAGGAGTGTTTTTCAGGCAGCTTTCAAACCGCACCTGTCTCGCCTACCACGGACGAAATGACGGTTTTGCCAGGGTGGCCCGGTTTCAAACTTGAGCTCATATGGTTATCCTCAGCAGTTTCTGACGACCTCAAGGAAACACACGGGGCCCACAAGGGCCCGTCCATGGAGACCCTTTGGGCACAGGGACCATTGCATAGGATGAACTGGGTAAGTATTTCAGTAACTTAGGTAGGCCTCGGTGACCAATGCTCCTGCACATACCTAACAGTGTGAAAAGTGAAAAATGTACTGGTCTTCAGGCTGGATGCAAAGCTTAGCTTTCGCTTCTGTGAGAGTGCTGTCCTGTGTCCCGGACTGTCTCGTCTGCACATTGTGTAGTAGCAGCGCAGTTCCCTTTCAGTCACTGGGGCCGATCCACTTGCAAAGAGAGTCTGCCAGGCGCTGCTTTCGCGAGGCTCTTTGACGACTGGAACACTCTACCTAGCAACCCAGAAAGGAGCACGTTGCCCTTGCGCTGAATGTGAAGAGTGCTTCCCGGGGGCCTATTTCGCCTGGGGTTCCTCAGAAGCCAGCGGCAGCTCTTCCGGCACACAGCGGTCATCATGCAAAATTGGTGCACGATCGACTGCCCTATGTGTCCCCAGGGCATAACATAGTTAAGGCACTCCCTTTCAGAGCATGGCTTCGTGGATACCACTGCACACCCAACTCTGCAGATGTGAAACACTGGACCTTACCTTGAGGCCTTAGGTCCCCTTTCATTCGGCTGGAGCTGCATCTGGAGTGCAGTGTGTTGAGATTCTAGAAAGGGATGCCAGCACATGATTAACTTTGAGAGAGCCAGCATTGGCCCACAGCGACAATCGTGCAGTGAAGAGGAGTTGGGCCGCTAGTGCTGTTCAGGCAGATTTGAAGCCCAGAGCAAGTCGCTTCGGTACAAGGAGAATGCGAACGTTCCCGTCGGTGTGCCACTTTCAACCTTGATGACACAGCAGCTTTATCTGACGATTCTGCCTAGCTTCTAGTACTAGGGAAAGACTGCCTCCTTCTGCTAAGGTAGGATTTCACGTGGGGAGTGCTGTACGTGCAGAAGAGCACTCCCCCGCCGGGCAAAAGTTAGGCCTTGGTGAATCTGGATGGTCCCAGAAGTCCAGCATTGTCACAGGGAAACCTGTCCGTTGTTTTTCCTCTGGAACTAAACATCGAGCATCCGACTGCCGTCGGGAGACGTATTTGGCAGCCCACAGGTTTCAGTTGTGAGGCACAGTGGTGTTTCTCAGAAGAATCCAAATGCCTCCCTGGCTACGCCAGCATGGAATGTAAGGCTGCTTGGAACGGCGCTCCTGAGGCCGTTTGAATGCTGTTTACGTGAGAGCTGTCGAGCCATCCGGGCAGGGCTTTGCCATTACCGCTCCACGTTCACAGCCTTAAAGCCAACGAACCCATTTGCTTCCTGGGACTCAAACGCAACAGAAGAGTTGGACGGCATTCAGTGCCCTGTCACAGCTGTTACAACCCAAGTGAGTGCACAATGAGTCGTGAAATACGTAACGGTGTGGCAGCATTCCTTTAACACATGCTTCTTCGCTTCTAGGGCATACCTAAGCTTCCTATGGGAGATATCTGGACTTTTCCTTGAGGCCAGGGGTGCCAGTTCTTTGCCGGCAAGCTCCCATGTGCTCCTGGAGGAGCTCCCAGCAAGGAACTGAGACCAGCAAGCCTCATACGAGTACACTCACAGTTCTTTCGTGACGCCGTCAGGCAGCAAAGAGAAGATGGGCAGCAGGAGTGTTTTTCAGGCAGCTTTCAAACCGCACCTGTCTCGCCTACCACGGACGAAATGACGGTTTTGCCAGGGTGGCCCGGTTTCAAACTTGAGCTCATATGGTTATCCTCAGCAGTTTCTGACGACCTCAAGGAAACACACGGGGCCCACAAGGGCCCGTCCATGGAGACCCTTTGGGCACAGGGACCATTGCATAGGATGAACTGGGTAAGTATTTCAGTAACTTAGGTAGGCCTCGGTGACCAATGCTCCTGCACATACCTAACAGTGTGAAAAGTGAAAAATGTACTGGTCTTCAGGCTGGATGCAAAGCTTAGCTTTCGCTTCTGTGAGAGTGCTGTCCTGTGTCCCGGACTGTCTCGTCTGCACATTGTGTAGTAGCAGCGCAGTTCCCTTTCAGTCACTGGGGCCGATCCACTTGCAAAGAGAGTCTGCCAGGCGCTGCTTTCGCGAGGCTCTTTGACGACTGGAACACTCTACCTAGCAACCCAGAAAGGAGCACGTTGCCCTTGCGCTGAATGTGAAGAGTGCTTCCCGGGGGCCTATTTCGCCTGGGGTTCCTCAGAAGCCAGCGGCAGCTCTTCCGGCACACAGCGGTCATCATGCAAAATTGGTGCACGATCGACTGCCCTATGTGTCCCCAGGGCATAACATAGTTAAGGCACTCCCTTTCAGAGCATGGCTTCGTGGATACCACTGCACACCCAACTCTGCAGATGTGAAACACTGGACCTTACCTTGAGGCCTTAGGTCCCCTTTCATTCGGCTGGAGCTGCATCTGGAGTGCAGTGTGTTGAGATTCTAGAAAGGGATGCCAGCACATGATTAACTTTGAGAGAGCCAGCATTGGCCCACAGCGACAATCGTGCAGTGAAGAGGAGTTGGGCCGCTAGTGCTGTTCAGGCAGATTTGAAGCCCAGAGCAAGTCGCTTCGGTACAAGGAGAATGCGAACGTTCCCGTCGGTGTGCCACTTTCAACCTTGATGACACAGCAGCTTTATCTGACGATTCTGCCTAGCTTCTAGTACTAGGGAAAGACTGCCTCCTTCTGCTAAGGTAGGATTTCACGTGGGGAGTGCTGTACGTGCAGAAGAGCACTCCCCCGCCGGGCAAAAGTTAGGCCTTGGTGAATCTGGATGGTCCCAGAAGTCCAGCATTGTCACAGGGAAACCTGTCCGTTGTTTTTCCTCTGGAACTAAACATCGAGCATCCGACTGCCGTCGGGAGACGTATTTGGCAGCCCACAGGTTTCAGTTGTGAGGCACAGTGGTGTTTCTCAGAAGAATCCAAATGCCTCCCTGGCTACGCCAGCATGGAATGTAAGGCTGCTTGGAACGGCGCTCCTGAGGCCGTTTGAATGCTGTTTACGTGAGAGCTGTCGAGCCATCCGGGCAGGGCTTTGCCATTACCGCTCCACGTTCACAGCCTTAAAGCCAACGAACCCATTTGCTTCCTGGGACTCAAACGCAACAGAAGAGTTGGACGGCATTCAGTGCCCTGTCACAGCTGTTACAACCCAAGTGAGTGCACAATGAGTCGTGAAATACGTAACGGTGTGGCAGCATTCCTTTAACACATGCTTCTTCGCTTCTAGGGCATACCTAAGCTTCCTATGGGAGATATCTGGACTTTTCCTTGAGGCCAGGGGTGCCAGTTCTTTGCCGGCAAGCTCCCATGTGCTCCTGGAGGAGCTCCCAGCAAGGAACTGAGACCAGCAAGCCTCATACGAGTACACTCACAGTTCTTTCGTGACGCCGTCAGGCAGCAAAGAGAAGATGGGCAGCAGGAGTGTTTTTCAGGCAGCTTTCAAACCGCACCTGTCTCGCCTACCACGGACGAAATGACGGTTTTGCCAGGGTGGCCCGGTTTCAAACTTGAGCTCATATGGTTATCCTCAGCAGTTTCTGACGACCTCAAGGAAACACACGGGGCCCACAAGGGCCCGTCCATGGAGACCCTTTGGGCACAGGGACCATTGCATAGGATGAACTGGGTAAGTATTTCAGTAACTTAGGTAGGCCTCGGTGACCAATGCTCCTGCACATACCTAACAGTGTGAAAAGTGAAAAATGTACTGGTCTTCAGGCTGGATGCAAAGCTTAGCTTTCGCTTCTGTGAGAGTGCTGTCCTGTGTCCCGGACTCTCTCGTCTGCACATTGTGTAGTAGCAGCGCAGTTCCCTTTCAGTCACTGGGGCCGATCCACTTGCAAAGAGAGTCTGCCAGGCGCTGCTTTCGCGAGGCTCTTTGACGACTGGAACACTCTACCTAGCAACCCAGAAAGGAGCACGTTGCCCTTGCGCTGAATGTGAAGAGTGCTTCCCGGGGGCCTATTTCGCCTGGGGTTCCTCAGAAGCCAGCGGCAGCTCTTCCGGCACACAGCGGTCATCATGCAAAATTGGTGCACGATCGACTGCCCTATGTGTCCCCAGGGCATAACATAGTTAAGGCACTCCCTTTCAGAGCATGGCTTCGTGGATACCACTGCACACCCAACTCTGCAGATGTGAAACACTGGACCTTACCTTGAGGCCTTAGGTCCCCTTTCATTCGGCTGGAGCTGCATCTGGAGTGCAGTGTGTTGAGATTCTAGAAAGGGATGCCAGCACATGATTAACTTTGAGAGAGCCAGCATTGGCCCACAGCGACAATCGTGCAGTGAAGAGGAGTTGGGCCGCTAGTGCTGTTCAGGCAGATTTGAAGCCCAGAGCAAGTCGCTTCGGTACAAGGAGAATGCGAACGTTCCCGTCGGTGTGCCACTTTCAACCTTGATGACACAGCAGCTTTATCTGACGATTCTGCCTAGCTTCTAGTACTAGGGAAAGACTGCCTCCTTCTGCTAAGGTAGGATTTCACGTGGGGAGTGCTGTACGTGCAGAAGAGCACTCCCCCGCCGGGCAAAAGTTAGGCCTTGGTGAATCTGGATGGTCCCAGAAGTCCAGCATTGTCACAGGGAAACCTGTCCGTTGTTTTTCCTCTGGAACTAAACATCGAGCATCCGACTGCCGTCGGGAGACGTATTTGGCAGCCCACAGGTTTCAGTTGTGAGGCACAGTGGTGTTTCTCAGAAGAATCCAAATGCCTCCCTGGCTACGCCAGCATGGAATGTAAGGCTGCTTGGAACGGCGCTCCTGAGGCCGTTTGAATGCTGTTTACGTGAGAGCTGTCGAGCCATCCGGGCAGGGCTTTGCCGTTACCGCTCCACGTTCACAGCCTTAAAGCCAACGAACCCATTTGCTTCCTGGGACTCAAACGCAACAGAAGAGTTGGACGGCATTCAGTGCCCTGTCACAGCTGTTACAACCCAAGTGAGTGCACAATGAGTCGTGAAATACGTAACGGTGTGGCAGCATTCCTTTAACACATGCTTCTTCGCTTCTAGGGCATACCTAAGCTTCCTATGGGAGATATCTGGACTTTTCCTTGAGGCCAGGGGTGCCAGTTCTTTGCCGGCAAGCTCCCATGTGCTCCTGGAGGAGCTCCCAGCAAGGAACTGAGACCAGCAAGCCTCATACGAGTACACTCACAGTTCTTTCGTGACGCCGTCAGGCAGCAAAGAGAAGATGGGCAGCAGGAGTGTTTTTCAGGCAGCTTTCAAACCGCACCTGTCTCGCCTACCACGGACGAAATGACGGTTTTGCCAGGGTGGCCCGGTTTCAAACTTGAGCTCATATGGTTATCCTCAGCAGTTTCTGACGACCTCAAGGAAACACACGGGGCCCACAAGGGCCCGTCCATGGAGACCCTTTGGGCACAGGGACCATTGCATAGGATGAACTGGGTAAGTATTTCAGTAACTTAGGTAGGCCTCGGTGACCAATGCTCCTGCACATACCTAACAGTGTGAAAAGTGAAAAATGTACTGGTCTTCAGGCTGGATGCAAAGCTTAGCTTTCGCTTCTGTGAGAGTGCTGTCCTGTGTCCCGGACTGTCTCGTCTGCACATTGTGTAGTAGCAGCGCAGTTCCCTTTCAGTCACTGGGGCCGATCCACTTGCAAAGAGAGTCTGCCAGGCGCTGCGTTCGCGAGGCTCTTTGACGACTGGAACACTCTACCTAGCAACCCAGAAAGGAGCACGTTGCCCTTGCGCTGAATGTGAAGAGTGCTTCCCGGGGGCCTATTTCGCCTGGGGTTCCTCAGAAGCCAGCGGCAGCTCTTCCGGCACACAGCGGTCATCATGCAAAATTGGTGCACGATCGACTGCCCTATGTGTCCCCAGGGCATAACATAGTTAAGGCACTCCCTTTCAGAGCATGGCTTCGTGGATACCACTGCACACCCAACTCTGCAGATGTGAAACACTGGACCTTACCTTGAGGCCTTAGGTCCCCTTTCATTCGGCTGGAGCTGCATCTGGAGTGCAGTGTGTTGAGATTCTAGAAAGGGATGCCAGCACATGATTAACTTTGAGAGAGCCAGCATTGGCCCACAGCGACAATCGTGCAGTGAAGAGGAGTTGGGCCGCTAGTGCTGTTCAGGCAGATTTGAAGCCCAGAGCAAGTCGCTTCGGTACAAGGAGAATGCGAACGTTCCCGTCGGTGTGCCACTTTCAACCTTGATGACACAGCAGCTTTATCTGACGATTCTGCCTAGCTTCTAGTACTAGGGAAAGACTGCCTCCTTCTGCTAAGGTAGGATTTCACGTGGGGAGTGCTGTACGTGCAGAAGAGCACTCCCCCGCCGGGCAAAAGTTAGGCCTTGGTGAATCTGGATGGTCCCAGAAGTCCAGCATTGTCACAGGGAAACCTGTCCGTTGTTTTTCCTCTGGAACTAAACATCGAGCATCCGACTGCCGTCGGGAGACGTATTTGGCAGCCCACAGGTTTCAGTTGTGAGGCACAGTGGTGTTTCTCAGAAGAATCCAAATGCCTCCCTGGCTACGCCAGCATGGAATGTAAGGCTGCTTGGAACGGCGCTCCTGAGGCCGTTTGAATGCTGTTTACGTGAGAGCTGTCGAGCCATCCGGGCAGGGCTTTGCCATTACCGCTCCACGTTCACAGCCTTAAAGCCAACGAACCCATTTGCTTCCTGGGACTCAAACGCAACAGAAGAGTTGGACGGCATTCAGTGCCCTGTCACAGCTGTTACAACCCAAGTGAGTGCACAATGAGTCGTGAAATACGTAACGGTGTGGCAGCATTCCTTTAACACATGCTTCTTCGCTTCTAGGGCATACCTAAGCTTCCTATGGGAGATATCTGGACTTTTCCTTGAGGCCAGGGGTGCCAGTTCTTTGCCGGCAAGCTCCCATGTGCTCCTGGAGGAGCTCCCAGCAAGGAACTGAGACCAGCAAGCCTCATACGAGTACACTCACAGTTCTTTCGTGACGCCGTCAGGCAGCAAAGAGAAGATGGGCAGCAGGAGTGTTTTTCAGGCAGCTTTCAAACCGCACCTGTCTCGCCTACCACGGACGAAATGACGGTTTTGCCAGGGTGGCCCGGTTTCAAACTTGAGCTCATATGGTTATCCTCAGCAGTTTCTGACGACCTCAAGGAAACACACGGGGCCCACAAGGGCCCGTCCATGGAGACCCTTTGGGCACAGGGACCATTGCATAGGATGAACTGGGTAAGTATTTCAGTAACTTAGGTAGGCCTCGGTGACCAATGCTCCTGCACATACCTAACAGTGTGAAAAGTGAAAAATGTACTGGTCTTCAGGCTGGATGCAAAGCTTAGCTTTCGCTTCTGTGAGAGTGCTGTCCTGTGTCCCGGACTGTCTCGTCTGCACATTGTGTAGTAGCAGCGCAGTTCCCTTTCAGTCACTGGGGCCGATCCACTTGCAAAGAGAGTCTGCCAGGCGCTGCGTTCGCGAGGCTCTTTGACGACTGGAACACTCTACCTAGCAACCCAGAAAGGAGCACGTTGCCCTTGCGCTGAATGTGAAGAGTGCTTCCCGGGGGCCTATTTCGCCTGGGGTTCCTCAGAAGCCAGCGGCAGCTCTTCCGGCACACAGCGGTCATCATGCAAAATTGGTGCACGATCGACTGCCCTATGTGTCCCCAGGGCATAACATAGTTAAGGCACTCCCTTTCAGAGCATGGCTTCGTGGATACCACTGCACACCCAACTCTGCAGATGTGAAACACTGGACCTTACCTTGAGGCCTTAGGTCCCCTTTCATTCGGCTGGAGCTGCATCTGGAGTGCAGTGTGTTGAGATTCTAGAAAGGGATGCCAGCACATGATTAACTTTGAGAGAGCCAGCATTGGCCCACAGCGACAATCGTGCAGTGAAGAGGAGTTGGGCCGCTAGTGCTGTTCAGGCAGATTTGAAGCCCAGAGCAAGTCGCTTCGGTACAAGGAGAATGCGAACGTTCCCGTCGGTGTGCCACTTTCAACCTTGATGACACAGCAGCTTTATCTGACGATTCTGCCTAGCTTCTAGTACTAGGGAAAGACTGCCTCCTTCTGCTAAGGTAGGATTTCACGTGGGGAGTGCTGTACGTGCAGAAGAGCACTCCCCCGCCGGGCAAAAGTTAGGCCTTGGTGAATCTGGATGGTCCCAGAAGTCCAGCATTGTCACAGGGAAACCTGTCCGTTGTTTTTCCTCTGGAACTAAACATCGAGCATCCGACTGCCGTCGGGAGACGTATTTGGCAGCCCACAGGTTTCAGTTGTGAGGCACAGTGGTGTTTCTCAGAAGAATCCAAATGCCTCCCTGGCTACGCCAGCATGGAATGTAAGGCTGCTTGGAACGGCGCTCCTGAGGCCGTTTGAATGCTGTTTACGTGAGAGCTGTCGAGCCATCCGGGCAGGGCTTTGCCATTACCGCTCCACGTTCACAGCCTTAAAGCCAACGAACCCATTTGCTTCCTGGGACTCAAACGCAACAGAAGAGTTGGACGGCATTCAGTGCCCTGTCACAGCTGTTACAACCCAAGTGAGTGCACAATGAGTCGTGAAATACGTAACGGTGTGGCAGCATTCCTTTAACACATGCTTCTTCGCTTCTAGGGCATACCTAAGCTTCCTATGGGAGATATCTGGACTTTTCCTTGAGGCCAGGGGTGCCAGTTCTTTGCCGGCAAGCTCCCATGTGCTCCTGGAGGAGCTCCCAGCAAGGAACTGAGACCAGCAAGCCTCATACGAGTACACTCACAGTTCTTTCGTGACGCCGTCAGGCAGCAAAGAGAAGATGGGCAGCAGGAGTGTTTTTCAGGCAGCTTTCAAACCGCACCTGTCTCGCCTACCACGGACGAAATGACGGTTTTGCCAGGGTGGCCCGGTTTCAAACTTGAGCTCATATGGTTATCCTCAGCAGTTTCTGACGACCTCAAGGAAACACACGGGGCCCACAAGGGCCCGTCCATGGAGACCCTTTGGGCACAGGGACCATTGCATAGGATGAACTGGGTAAGTATTTCAGTAACTTAGGTAGGCCTCGGTGACCAATGCTCCTGCACATACCTAACAGTGTGAAAAGTGAAAAATGTACTGGTCTTCAGGCTGGATGCAAAGCTTAGCTTTCGCTTCTGTGAGAGTGCTGTCCTGTGTCCCGGACTGTCTCGTCTGCACATTGTGTAGTAGCAGCGCAGTTCCCTTTCAGTCACTGGGGCCGATCCACTTGCAAAGAGAGTCTGCCAGGCGCTGCGTTCGCGAGGCTCTTTGACGACTGGAACACTCTACCTAGCAACCCAGAAAGGAGCACGTTGCCCTTGCGCTGAATGTGAAGAGTGCTTCCCGGGGGCCTATTTCGCCTGGGGTTCCTCAGAAGCCAGCGGCAGCTCTTCCGGCACACAGCGGTCATCATGCAAAATTGGTGCACGATCGACTGCCCTATGTGTCCCCAGGGCATAACATAGTTAAGGCACTCCCTTTCAGAGCATGGCTTCGTGGATACCACTGCACACCCAACTCTGCAGATGTGAAACACTGGACCTTACCTTGAGGCCTTAGGTCCCCTTTCATTCGGCTGGAGCTACATCTGGAGTGCAGTGTGTTGAGATTCTAGAAAGGGATGCCAGCACATGATTAACTTTGAGAGAGCCAGCATTGGCCCACAGCGACAATCGTGCAGTGAAGAGGAGTTGGGCCGCTAGTGCTGTTCAGGCAGATTTGAAGCCCAGAGCAAGTCGCTTCGGTACAAGGAGAATGCGAACGTTCCCGTCGGTGTGCCACTTTCAACCTTGATGACACAGCAGCTTTATCTGACGATTCTGCCTAGCTTCTAGTACTAGGGAAAGACTGCCTCCTTCTGCTAAGGTAGGATTTCACGTGGGGAGTGCTGTACGTGCAGAAGAGCACTCCCCCGCCGGGCAAAAGTTAGGCCTTGGTGAATCTGGATGGTCCCAGAAGTCCAGCATTGTCACAGGGAAACCTGTCCGTTGTTTTTCCTCTGGAACTAAACATCGAGCATCCGACTGCCGTCGGGAGACGTATTTGGCAGCCCACAGGTTTCAGTTGTGAGGCACAGTGGTGTTTCTCAGAAGAATCCAAATGCCTCCCTGGCTACGCCAGCATGGAATGTAAGGCTGCTTGGAACGGCGCTCCTGAGGCCGTTTGAATGCTGTTTACGTGAGAGCTGTCGAGCCATCCGGGCAGGGCTTTGCCGTTACCGCTCCACGTTCACAGCCTTAAAGCCAACGAACCCATTTGCTTCCTGGGACTCAAACGCAACAGAAGAGTTGGACGGCATTCAGTGCCCTGTCACAGCTGTTACAACCCAAGTGAGTGCACAATGAGTCGTGAAATACGTAACGGTGTGGCAGCATTCCTTTAACACATGCTTCTTCGCTTCTAGGGCATACCTAAGCTTCCTATGGGAGATATCTGGACTTTTCCTTGAGGCCAGGGGTGCCAGTTCTTTGCCGGCAAGCTCCCATGTGCTCCTGGAGGAGCTCCCAGCAAGGAACTGAGACCAGCAAGCCTCATACGAGTACACTCACAGTTCTTTCGTGACGCCGTCAGGCAGCAAAGAGAAGATGGGCAGCAGGAGTGTTTTTCAGGCAGCTTTCAAACCGCACCTGTCTCGCCTACCACGGACGAAATGACGGTTTTGCCAGGGTGGCCCGGTTTCAAACTTGAGCTCATATGGTTATCCTCAGCAGTTTCTGACGACCTCAAGGAAACACACGGGGCCCACAAGGGCCCGTCCATGGAGACCCTTTGGGCACAGGGACCATTGCATAGGATGAACTGGGTAAGTATTTCAGTAACTTAGGTAGGCCTCGGTGACCAATGCTCCTGCACATACCTAACAGTGTGAAAAGTGAAAAATGTACTGGTCTTCAGGCTGGATGCAAAGCTTAGCTTTCGCTTCTGTGAGAGTGCTGTCCTGTGTCCCGGACTGTCTCGTCTGCACATTGTGTAGTAGCAGCGCAGTTCCCTTTCAGTCACTGGGGCCGATCCACTTGCAAAGAGAGTCTGCCAGGCGCTGCGTTCGCGAGGCTCTTTGACGACTGGAACACTCTACCTAGCAACCCAGAAAGGAGCACGTTGCCCTTGCGCTGAATGTGAAGAGTGCTTCCCGGGGGCCTATTTCGCCTGGGGTTCCTCAGAAGCCAGCGGCAGCTCTTCCGGCACACAGCGGTCATCATGCAAAATTGGTGCACGATCGACTGCCCTATGTGTCCCCAGGGCATAACATAGTTAAGGCACTCCCTTTCAGAGCATGGCTTCGTGGATACCACTGCACACCCAACTCTGCAGATGTGAAACACTGGACCTTACCTTGAGGCCTTAGGTCCCCTTTCATTCGGCTGGAGCTGCATCTGGAGTGCAGTGTGTTGAGATTCTAGAAAGGGATGCCAGCACATGATTAACTTTGAGAGAGCCAGCATTGGCCCACAGCGACAATCGTGCAGTGAAGAGGAGTTGGGCCGCTAGTGCTGTTCAGGCAGATTTGAAGCCCAGAGCAAGTCGCTTCGGTACAAGGAGAATGCGAACGTTCCCGTCGGTGTGCCACTTTCAACCTTGATGACACAGCAGCTTTATCTGACGATTCTGCCTAGCTTCTAGTACTAGGGAAAGACTGCCTCCTTCTGCTAAGGTAGGATTTCACGTGGGGAGTGCTGTACGTGCAGAAGAGCACTCCCCCGCCGGGCAAAAGTTAGGCCTTGGTGAATCTGGATGGTCCCAGAAGTCCAGCATTGTCACAGGGAAACCTGTCCGTTGTTTTTCCTCTGGAACTAAACATCGAGCATCCGACTGCCGTCGGGAGACGTATTTGGCAGCCCACAGGTTTCAGTTGTGAGGCACAGTGGTGTTTCTCAGAAGAATCCAAATGCCTCCCTGGCTACGCCAGCATGGAATGTAAGGCTGCTTGGAACGGCGCTCCTGAGGCCGTTTGAATGCTGTTTACGTGAGAGCTGTCGAGCCATCCGGGCAGGGCTTTGCCATTACCGCTCCACGTTCACAGCCTTAAAGCCAACGAACCCATTTGCTTCCTGGGACTCAAACGCAACAGAAGAGTTGGACGGCATTCAGTGCCCTGTCACAGCTGTTACAACCCAAGTGAGTGCACAATGAGTCGTGAAATACGTAACGGTGTGGCAGCATTCCTTTAACACATGCTTCTTCGCTTCTAGGGCATACCTAAGCTTCCTATGGGAGATATCTGGACTTTTCCTTGAGGCCAGGGGTGCCAGTTCTTTGCCGGCAAGCTCCCATGTGCTCCTGGAGGAGCTCCCAGCAAGGAACTGAGACCAGCAAGCCTCATACGAGTACACTCACAGTTCTTTCGTGACGCCGTCAGGCAGCAAAGAGAAGATGGGCAGCAGGAGTGTTTTTCAGGCAGCTTTCAAACCGCACCTGTCTCGCCTACCACGGACGAAATGACGGTTTTGCCAGGGTGGCCCGGTTTCAAACTTGAGCTCATATGGTTATCCTCAGCAGTTTCTGACGACCTCAAGGAAACACACGGGGCCCACAAGGGCCCGTCCATGGAGACCCTTTGGGCACAGGGACCATTGCATAGGATGAACTGGGTAAGTATTTCAGTAACTTAGGTAGGCCTCGGTGACCAATGCTCCTGCACATACCTAACAGTGTGAAAAGTGAAAAATGTACTGGTCTTCAGGCTGGATGCAAAGCTTAGCTTTCGCTTCTGTGAGAGTGCTGTCCTGTGTCCCGGACTGTCTCGTCTGCACATTGTGTAGTAGCAGCGCAGTTCCCTTTCAGTCACTGGGGCCGATCCACTTGCAAAGAGAGTCTGCCAGGCGCTGCGTTCGCGAGGCTCTTTGACGACTGGAACACTCTACCTAGCAACCCAGAAAGGAGCACGTTGCCCTTGCGCTGAATGTGAAGAGTGCTTCCCGGGGGCCTATTTCGCCTGGGGTTCCTCAGAAGCCAGCGGCAGCTCTTCCGGCACACAGCGGTCATCATGCAAAATTGGTGCACGATCGACTGCCCTATGTGTCCCCAGGGCATAACATAGTTAAGGCACTCCCTTTCAGAGCATGGCTTCGTGGATACCACTGCACACCCAACTCTGCAGATGTGAAACACTGGACCTTACCTTGAGGCCTTAGGTCCCCTTTCATTCGGCTGGAGCTGCATCTGGAGTGCAGTGTGTTGAGATTCTAGAAAGGGATGCCAGCACATGATTAACTTTGAGAGAGCCAGCATTGGCCCACAGCGACAATCGTGCAGTGAAGAGGAGTTGGGCCGCTAGTGCTGTTCAGGCAGATTTGAAGCCCAGAGCAAGTCGCTTCGGTACAAGGAGAATGCGAACGTTCCCGTCGGTGTGCCACTTTCAACCTTGATGACACAGCAGCTTTATCTGACGATTCTGCCTAGCTTCTAGTACTAGGGAAAGACTGCCTCCTTCTGCTAAGGTAGGATTTCACGTGGGGAGTGCTGTACGTGCAGAAGAGCACTCCCCCGCCGGGCAAAAGTTAGGCCTTGGTGAATCTGGATGGTCCCAGAAGTCCAGCATTGTCACAGGGAAACCTGTCCGTTGTTTTTCCTCTGGAACTAAACATCGAGCATCCGACTGCCGTCGGGAGACGTATTTGGGAGCCCACAGGTTTCAGTTGTGAGGCACAGTGGTGTTTCTCAGAAGAATCCAAATGCCTCCCTGGCTACGCCAGCATGGAATGTAAGGCTGCTTGGAACGGCGCTCCTGAGGCCGTTTGAATGCTGTTTACGTGAGAGCTGTCGAGCCATCCGGGCAGGGCTTTGCCATTACCGCTCCACGTTCACAGCCTTAAAGCCAACGAACCCATTTGCTTCCTGGGACTCAAACGCAACAGAAGAGTTGGACGGCATTCAGTGCCCTGTCACAGCTGTTACAACCCAAGTGAGTGCACAATGAGTCGTGAAATACGTAACGGTGTGGCAGCATTCCTTTAACACATGCTTCTTCGCTTCTAGGGCATACCTAAGCTTCCTATGGGAGATATCTGGACTTTTCCTTGAGGCCAGGGGTGCCAGTTCTTTGCCGGCAAGCTCCCATGTGCTCCTGGAGGAGCTCCCAGCAAGGAACTGAGACCAGCAAGCCTCATACGAGTACACTCACAGTTCTTTCGTGACGCCGTCAGGCAGCAAAGAGAAGATGGGCAGCAGGAGTGTTTTTCAGGCAGCTTTCAAACCGCACCTGTCTCGCCTACCACGGACGAAATGACGGTTTTGCCAGGGTGGCCCGGTTTCAAACTTGAGCTCATATGGTTATCCTCAGCAGTTTCTGACGACCTCAAGGAAACACACGGGGCCCACAAGGGCCCGTCCATGGAGACCCTTTGGGCACAGGGACCATTGCATAGGATGAACTGGGTAAGTATTTCAGTAACTTAGGTAGGCCTCGGTGACCAATGCTCCTGCACATACCTAACAGTGTGAAAAGTGAAAAATGTACTGGTCTTCAGGCTGGATGCAAAGCTTAGCTTTCGCTTCTGTGAGAGTGCTGTCCTGTGTCCCGGACTCTCTCGTCTGCACATTGTGTAGTAGCAGCGCAGTTCCCTTTCAGTCACTGGGGCCGATCCACTTGCAAAGAGAGTCTGCCAGGCGCTGCTTTCGCGAGGCTCTTTGACGACTGGAACACTCTACCTAGCAACCCAGAAAGGAGCACGTTGCCCTTGCGCTGAATGTGAAGAGTGCTTCCCGGGGGCCTATTTCGCCTGGGGTTCCTCAGAAGCCAGCGGCAGCTCTTCCGGCACACAGCGGTCATCATGCAAAATTGGTGCACGATCGACTGCCCTATGTGTCCCCAGGGCATAACATAGTTAAGGCACTCCCTTTCAGAGCATGGCTTCGTGGATACCACTGCACACCCAACTCTGCAGATGTGAAACACTGGACCTTACCTTGAGGCCTTAGGTCCCCTTTCATTCGGCTGGAGCTGCATCTGGAGTGCAGTGTGTTGAGATTCTAGAAAGGGATGCCAGCACATGATTAACTTTGAGAGAGCCAGCATTGGCCCACAGCGACAATCGTGCAGTGAAGAGGAGTTGGGCCGCTAGTGCTGTTCAGGCAGATTTGAAGCCCAGAGCAAGTCGCTTCGGTACAAGGAGAATGCGAACGTTCCCGTCGGTGTGCCACTTTCAACCTTGATGACACAGCAGCTTTATCTGACGATTCTGCCTAGCTTCTAGTACTAGGGAAAGACTGCCTCCTTCTGCTAAGGTAGGATTTCACGTGGGGAGTGCTGTACGTGCAGAAGAGCACTCCCCCGCCGGGCAAAAGTTAGGCCTTGGTGAATCTGGATGGTCCCAGAAGTCCAGCATTGTCACAGGGAAACCTGTCCGTTGTTTTTCCTCTGGAACTAAACATCGAGCATCCGACTGCCGTCGGGAGACGTATTTGGGAGCCCACAGGTTTCAGTTGTGAGGCACAGTGGTGTTTCTCAGAAGAATCCAAATGCCTCCCTGGCTACGCCAGCATGGAATGTAAGGCTGCTTGGAACGGCGCTCCTGAGGCCGTTTGAATGCTGTTTACGTGAGAGCTGTCGAGCCATCCGGGCAGGGCTTTGCCATTACCGCTCCACGTTCACAGCCTTAAAGCCAACGAACCCATTTGCTTCCTGGGACTCAAACGCAACAGAAGAGTTGGACGGCATTCAGTGCCCTGTCACAGCTGTTACAACCCAAGTGAGTGCACAATGAGTCGTGAAATACGTAACGGTGTGGCAGCATTCCTTTAACACATGCTTCTTCGCTTCTAGGGCATACCTAAGCTTCCTATGGGAGATATCTGGACTTTTCCTTGAGGCCAGGGGTGCCAGTTCTTTGCCGGCAAGCTCCCATGTGCTCCTGGAGGAGCTCCCAGCAAGGAACTGAGACCAGCAAGCCTCATACGAGTACACTCACAGTTCTTTCGTGACGCCGTCAGGCAGCAAAGAGAAGATGGGCAGCAGGAGTGTTTTTCAGGCAGCTTTCAAACCGCACCTGTCTCGCCTACCACGGACGAAATGACGGTTTTGCCAGGGTGGCCCGGTTTCAAACTTGAGCTCATATGGTTATCCTCAGCAGTTTCTGACGACCTCAAGGAAACACACGGGGCCCACAAGGGCCCGTCCATGGAGACCCTTTGGGCACAGGGACCATTGCATAGGATGAACTGGGTAAGTATTTCAGTAACTTAGGTAGGCCTCGGTGACCAATGCTCCTGCACATACCTAACAGTGTGAAAAGTGAAAAATGTACTGGTCTTCAGGCTGGATGCAAAGCTTAGCTTTCGCTTCTGTGAGAGTGCTGTCCTGTGTCCCGGACTGTCTCGTCTGCACATTGTGTAGTAGCAGCGCAGTTCCCTTTCAGTCACTGGGGCCGATCCACTTGCAAAGAGAGTCTGCCAGGCGCTGCGTTCGCGAGGCTCTTTGACGACTGGAACACTCTACCTAGCAACCCAGAAAGGAGCACGTTGCCCTTGCGCTGAATGTGAAGAGTGCTTCCCGGGGGCCTATTTCGCCTGGGGTTCCTCAGAAGCCAGCGGCAGCTCTTCCGGCACACAGCGGTCATCATGCAAAATTGGTGCACGATCGACTGCCCTATGTGTCCCCAGGGCATAACATAGTTAAGGCACTCCCTTTCAGAGCATGGCTTCGTGGATACCACTGCACACCCAACTCTGCAGATGTGAAACACTGGACCTTACCTTGAGGCCTTAGGTCCCCTTTCATTCGGCTGGAGCTGCATCTGGAGTGCAGTGTGTTGAGATTCTAGAAAGGGATGCCAGCACATGATTAACTTTGAGAGAGCCAGCATTGGCCCACAGCGACAATCGTGCAGTGAAGAGGAGTTGGGCCGCTAGTGCTGTTCAGGCAGATTTGAAGCCCAGAGCAAGTCGCTTCGGTACAAGGAGAATGCGAACGTTCCCGTCGGTGTGCCACTTTCAACCTTGATGACACAGCAGCTTTATCTGACGATTCTGCCTAGCTTCTAGTACTAGGGAAAGACTGCCTCCTTCTGCTAAGGTAGGATTTCACGTGGGGAGTGCTGTACGTGCAGAAGAGCACTCCCCCGCCGGGCAAAAGTTAGGCCTTGGTGAATCTGGATGGTCCCAGAAGTCCAGCATTGTCACAGGGAAACCTGTCCGTTGTTTTTCCTCTGGAACTAAACATCGAGCATCCGACTGCCTTCGGGAGACGTATTTGGGAGCCCACAGGTTTCAGTTGTGAGGCACAGTGGTGTTTCTCAGAAGAATCCAAATGCCTCCCTGGCTACGCCAGCACGGAATGTAAGGCTGCTTGGAACGGCGCTCCTGAGGCCGTTTGAATGCTGTTTACGTGAGAGCTGTCGAGCCATCCGGGCAGGGCTTTGCCATTACCGCTCCACGTTCACAGCCTTAAAGCCAACGAACCCATTTGCTTCCTGGGACTCAAACGCAACAGAAGAGTTGGACGGCATTCAGTGCCCTGTCACAGCTGTTACAACCCAAGTGAGTGCACAATGAGTCGTGAAATACGTAACGGTGTGGCAGCATTCCTTTAACACATGCTTCTTCGCTTCTAGGGCATACCTAAGCTTCCTATGGGAGATATCTGGACTTTTCCTTGAGGCCAGGGGTGCCAGTTCTTTGCCGGCAAGCTCCCATGTGCTCCTGGAGGAGCTCCCAGCAAGGAACTGAGACCAGCAAGCCTCATACGAGTACACTCACAGTTCTTTCGTGACGCCGTCAGGCAGCAAAGAGAAGATGGGCAGCAGGAGTGTTTTTCAGGCAGCTTTCAAACCGCACCTGTCTCGCCTACCACGGACGAAATGACGGTTTTGCCAGGGTGGCCCGGTTTCAAACTTGAGCTCATATGGTTATCCTCAGCAGTTTCTGACGACCTCAAGGAAACACACGGGGCCCACAAGGGCCCGTCCATGGAGACCCTTTGGGCACAGGGACCATTGCATAGGATGAACTGGGTAAGTATTTCAGTAACTTAGGTAGGCCTCGGTGACCAATGCTCCTGCACATACCTAACAGTGTGAAAAGTGAAAAATGTACTGGTCTTCAGGCTGGATGCAAAGCTTAGCTTTCGCTTCTGTGAGAGTGCTGTCCTGTGTCCCGGACTGTCTCGTCTGCACATTGTGTAGTAGCAGCGCAGTTCCCTTTCAGTCACTGGGGCCGATCCACTTGCAAAGAGAGTCTGCCAGGCGCTGCGTTCGCGAGGCTCTTTGACGACTGGAACACTCTACCTAGCAACCCAGAAAGGAGCACGTTGCCCTTGCGCTGAATGTGAAGAGTGCTTCCCGGGGGCCTATTTCGCCTGGGGTTCCTCAGAAGCCAGCGGCAGCTCTTCCGGCACACAGCGGTCATCATGCAAAATTGGTGCACGATCGACTGCCCTATGTGTCCCCAGGGCATAACATAGTTAAGGCACTCCCTTTCAGAGCATGGCTTCGTGGATACCACTGCACACCCAACTCTGCAGATGTGAAACACTGGACCTTACCTTGAGGCCTTAGGTCCCCTTTCATTCGGCTGGAGCTGCATCTGGAGTGCAGTGTGTTGAGATTCTAGAAAGGGATGCCAGCACATGATTAACTTTGAGAGAGCCAGCATTGGCCCACAGCGACAATCGTGCAGTGAAGAGGAGTTGGGCCGCTAGTGCTGTTCAGGCAGATTTGAAGCCCAGAGCAAGTCGCTTCGGTACAAGGAGAATGCGAACGTTCCCGTCGGTGTGCCACTTTCAACCTTGATGACACAGCAGCTTTATCTGACGATTCTGCCTAGCTTCTAGTACTAGGGAAAGACTGCCTCCTTCTGCTAAGGTAGGATTTCACGTGGGGAGTGCTGTACGTGCAGAAGAGCACTCCCCCGCCGGGCAAAAGTTAGGCCTTGGTGAATCTGGATGGTCCCAGAAGTCCAGCATTGTCACAGGGAAACCTGTCCGTTGTTTTTCCTCTGGAACTAAACATCGAGCATCCGACTGCCGTCGGGAGACGTATTTGGGAGCCCACAGGTTTCAGTTGTGAGGCACAGTGGTGTTTCTCAGAAGAATCCAAATGCCTCCCTGGCTACGCCAGCATGGAATGTAAGGCTGCTTGGAACGGCGCTCCTGAGGCCGTTTGAATGCTGTTTACGTGAGAGCTGTCGAGCCATCCGGGCAGGGCTTTGCCATTACCGCTCCACGTTCACAGCCTTAAAGCCAACGAACCCATTTGCTTCCTGGGACTCAAACGCAACAGAAGAGTTGGACGGCATTCAGTGCCCTGTCACAGCTGTTACAACCCAAGTGAGTGCACAATGAGTCGTGAAATACGTAACGGTGTGGCAGCATTCCTTTAACACATGCTTCTTCGCTTCTAGGGCATACCTAAGCTTCCTATGGGAGATATCTGGACTTTTCCTTGAGGCCAGGGGTGCCAGTTCTTTGCCGGCAAGCTCCCATGTGCTCCTGGAGGAGCTCCCAGCAAGGAACTGAGACCAGCAAGCCTCATACGAGTACACTCACAGTTCTTTCGTGACGCCGTCAGGCAGCAAAGAGAAGATGGGCAGCAGGAGTGTTTTTCAGGCAGCTTTCAAACCGCACCTGTCTCGCCTACCACGGACGAAATGACGGTTTTGCCAGGGTGGCCCGGTTTCAAACTTGAGCTCATATGGTTATCCTCAGCAGTTTCTGACGACCTCAAGGAAACACACGGGGCCCACAAGGGCCCGTCCATGGAGACCCTTTGGGCACAGGGACCATTGCATAGGATGAACTGGGTAAGTATTTCAGTAACTTAGGTAGGCCTCGGTGACCAATGCTCCTGCACATACCTAACAGTGTGAAAAGTGAAAAATGTACTGGTCTTCAGGCTGGATGCAAAGCTTAGCTTTCGCTTCTGTGAGAGTGCTGTCCTGTGTCCCGGACTCTCTCGTCTGCACATTGTGTAGTAGCAGCGCAGTTCCCTTTCAGTCACTGGGGCCGATCCACTTGCAAAGAGAGTCTGCCAGGCGCTGCTTTCGCGAGGCTCTTTGACGACTGGAACACTCTACCTAGCAACCCAGAAAGGAGCACGTTGCCCTTGCGCTGAATGTGAAGAGTGCTTCCCGGGGGCCTATTTCGCCTGGGGTTCCTCAGAAGCCAGCGGCAGCTCTTCCGGCACACAGCGGTCATCATGCAAAATTGGTGCACGATCGACTGCCCTATGTGTCCCCAGGGCATAACATAGTTAAGGCACTCCCTTTCAGAGCATGGCTTCGTGGATACCACTGCACACCCAACTCTGCAGATGTGAAACACTGGACCTTACCTTGAGGCCTTAGGTCCCCTTTCATTCGGCTGGAGCTGCATCTGGAGTGCAGTGTGTTGAGATTCTAGAAAGGGATGCCAGCACATGATTAACTTTGAGAGAGCCAGCATTGGCCCACAGCGACAATCGTGCAGTGAAGAGGAGTTGGGCCGCTAGTGCTGTTCAGGCAGATTTGAAGCCCAGAGCAAGTCGCTTCGGTACAAGGAGAATGCGAACGTTCCCGTCGGTGTGCCACTTTCAACCTTGATGACACAGCAGCTTTATCTGACGATTCTGCCTAGCTTCTAGTACTAGGGAAAGACTGCCTCCTTCTGCTAAGGTAGGATTTCACGTGGGGAGTGCTGTACGTGCAGAAGAGCACTCCCCCGCCGGGCAAAAGTTAGGCCTTGGTGAATCTGGATGGTCCCAGAAGTCCAGCATTGTCACAGGGAAACCTGTCCGTTGTTTTTCCTCTGGAACTAAACATCGAGCATCCGACTGCCGTCGGGAGACGTATTTGGGAGCCCACAGGTTTCAGTTGTGAGGCACAGTGGTGTTTCTCAGAAGAATCCAAATGCCTCCCTGGCTACGCCAGCATGGAATGTAAGGCTGCTTGGAACGGCGCTCCTGAGGCCGTTTGAATGCTGTTTACGTGAGAGCTGTCGAGCCATCCGGGCAGGGCTTTGCCATTACCGCTCCACGTTCACAGCCTTAAAGCCAACGAACCCATTTGCTTCCTGGGACTCAAACGCAACAGAAGAGTTGGACGGCATTCAGTGCCCTGTCACAGCTGTTACAACCCAAGTGAGTGCACAATGAGTCGTGAAATACGTAACGGTGTGGCAGCATTCCTTTAACACATGCTTCTTCGCTTCTAGGGCATACCTAAGCTTCCTATGGGAGATATCTGGACTTTTCCTTGAGGCCAGGGGTGCCAGTTCTTTGCCGGCAAGCTCCCATGTGCTCCTGGAGGAGCTCCCAGCAAGGAACTGAGACCAGCAAGCCTCATACGAGTACACTCACAGTTCTTTCGTGACGCCGTCAGGCAGCAAAGAGAAGATGGGCAGCAGGAGTGTTTTTCAGGCAGCTTTCAAACCGCACCTGTCTCGCCTACCACGGACGAAATGACGGTTTTGCCAGGGTGGCCCGGTTTCAAACTTGAGCTCATATGGTTATCCTCAGCAGTTTCTGACGACCTCAAGGAAACACACGGGGCCCACAAGGGCCCGTCCATGGAGACCCTTTGGGCACAGGGACCATTGCATAGGATGAACTGGGTAAGTATTTCAGTAACTTAGGTAGGCCTCGGTGACCAATGCTCCTGCACATACCTAACAGTGTGAAAAGTGAAAAATGTACTGGTCTTCAGGCTGGATGCAAAGCTTAGCTTTCGCTTCTGTGAGAGTGCTGTCCTGTGTCCCGGACTGTCTCGTCTGCACATTGTGTAGTAGCAGCGCAGTTCCCTTTCAGTCACTGGGGCCGATCCACTTGCAAAGAGAGTCTGCCAGGCGCTGCGTTCGCGAGGCTCTTTGACGACTGGAACACTCTACCTAGCAACCCAGAAAGGAGCACGTTGCCCTTGCGCTGAATGTGAAGAGTGCTTCCCGGGGGCCTATTTCGCCTGGGGTTCCTCAGAAGCCAGCGGCAGCTCTTCCGGCACACAGCGGTCATCATGCAAAATTGGTGCACGATCGACTGCCCTATGTGTCCCCAGGGCATAACATAGTTAAGGCACTCCCTTTCAGAGCATGGCTTCGTGGATACCACTGCACACCCAACTCTGCAGATGTGAAACACTGGACCTTACCTTGAGGCCTTAGGTCCCCTTTCATTCGGCTGGAGCTGCATCTGGAGTGCAGTGTGTTGAGATTCTAGAAAGGGATGCCAGCACATGATTAACTTTGAGAGAGCCAGCATTGGCCCACAGCGACAATCGTGCAGTGAAGAGGAGTTGGGCCGCTAGTGCTGTTCAGGCAGATTTGAAGCCCAGAGCAAGTCGCTTCGGTACAAGGAGAATGCGAACGTTCCCGTCGGTGTGCCACTTTCAACCTTGATGACACAGCAGCTTTATCTGACGATTCTGCCTAGCTTCTAGTACTAGGGAAAGACTGCCTCCTTCTGCTAAGGTAGGATTTCACGTGGGGAGTGCTGTACGTGCAGAAGAGCACTCCCCCGCCGGGCAAAAGTTAGGCCTTGGTGAATCTGGATGGTCCCAGAAGTCCAGCATTGTCACAGGGAAACCTGTCCGTTGTTTTTCCTCTGGAACTAAACATCGAGCATCCGACTGCCGTCGGGAGACGTATTTGGCAGCCCACAGGTTTCAGTTGTGAGGCACAGTGGTGTTTCTCAGAAGAATCCAAATGCCTCCCTGGCTACGCCAGCACGGAATGTAAGGCTGCTTGGAACGGCGCTCCTGAGGCCGTTTGAATGCTGTTTACGTGAGAGCTGTCGAGCCATCCGGGCAGGGCTTTGCCATTACCGCTCCACGTTCACAGCCTTAAAGCCAACGAACCCATTTGCTTCCTGGGACTCAAACGCAACAGAAGAGTTGGACGGCATTCAGTGCCCTGTCACAGCTGTTACAACCCAAGTGAGTGCACAATGAGTCGTGAAATACGTAACGGTGTGGCAGCATTCCTTTAACACATGCTTCTTCGCTTCTAGGGCATACCTAAGCTTCCTATGGGAGATATCTGGACTTTTCCTTGAGGCCAGGGGTGCCAGTTCTTTGCCGGCAAGCTCCCATGTGCTCCTGGAGGAGCTCCCAGCAAGGAACTGAGACCAGCAAGCCTCATACGAGTACACTCACAGTTCTTTCGTGACGCCGTCAGGCAGCAAAGAGAAGATGGGCAGCAGGAGTGTTTTTCAGGCAGCTTTCAAACCGCACCTGTCTCGCCTACCACGGACGAAATGACGGTTTTGCCAGGGTGGCCCGGTTTCAAACTTGAGCTCATATGGTTATCCTCAGCAGTTTCTGACGACCTCAAGGAAACACACGGGGCCCACAAGGGCCCGTCCATGGAGACCCTTTGGGCACAGGGACCATTGCATAGGATGAACTGGGTAAGTATTTCAGTAACTTAGGTAGGCCTCGGTGACCAATGCTCCTGCACATACCTAACAGTGTGAAAAGTGAAAAATGTACTGGTCTTCAGGCTGGATGCAAAGCTTAGCTTTCGCTTCTGTGAGAGTGCTGTCCTGTGTCCCGGACTCTCTCGTCTGCACATTGTGTAGTAGCAGCGCAGTTCCCTTTCAGTCACTGGGGCCGATCCACTTGCAAAGAGAGTCTGCCAGGCGCTGCTTTCGCGAGGCTCTTTGACGACTGGAACACTCTACCTAGCAACCCAGAAAGGAGCACGTTGCCCTTGCGCTGAATGTGAAGAGTGCTTCCCGGGGGCCTATTTCGCCTGGGGTTCCTCAGAAGCCAGCGGCAGCTCTTCCGGCACACAGCGGTCATCATGCAAAATTGGTGCACGATCGACTGCCCTATGTGTCCCCAGGGCATAACATAGTTAAGGCACTCCCTTTCAGAGCATGGCTTCGTGGATACCACTGCACACCCAACTCTGCAGATGTGAAACACTGGACCTTACCTTGAGGCCTTAGGTCCCCTTTCATTCGGCTGGAGCTGCATCTGGAGTGCAGTGTGTTGAGATTCTAGAAAGGGATGCCAGCACATGATTAACTTTGAGAGAGCCAGCATTGGCCCACAGCGACAATCGTGCAGTGAAGAGGAGTTGGGCCGCTAGTGCTGTTCAGGCAGATTTGAAGCCCAGAGCAAGTCGCTTCGGTACAAGGAGAATGCGAACGTTCCCGTCGGTGTGCCACTTTCAACCTTGATGACACAGCAGCTTTATCTGACGATTCTGCCTAGCTTCTAGTACTAGGGAAAGACTGCCTCCTTCTGCTAAGGTAGGATTTCACGTGGGGAGTGCTGTACGTGCAGAAGAGCACTCCCCCGCCGGGCAAAAGTTAGGCCTTGGTGAATCTGGATGGTCCCAGAAGTCCAGCATTGTCACAGGGAAACCTGTCCGTTGTTTTTCCTCTGGAACTAAACATCGAGCATCCGACTGCCGTCGGGAGACGTATTTGGGAGCCCACAGGTTTCAGTTGTGAGGCACAGTGGTGTTTCTCAGAAGAATCCAAATGCCTCCCTGGCTACGCCAGCATGGAATGTAAGGCTGCTTGGAACGGCGCTCCTGAGGCCGTTTGAATGCTGTTTACGTGAGAGCTGTCGAGCCATCCGGGCAGGGCTTTGCCATTACCGCTCCACGTTCACAGCCTTAAAGCCAACGAACCCATTTGCTTCCTGGGACTCAAACGCAACAGAAGAGTTGGACGGCATTCAGTGCCCTGTCACAGCTGTTACAACCCAAGTGAGTGCACAATGAGTCGTGAAATACGTAACGGTGTGGCAGCATTCCTTTAACACATGCTTCTTCGCTTCTAGGGCATACCTAAGCTTCCTATGGGAGATATCTGGACTTTTCCTTGAGGCCAGGGGTGCCAGTTCTTTGCCGGCAAGCTCCCATGTGCTCCTGGAGGAGCTCCCAGCAAGGAACTGAGACCAGCAAGCCTCATACGAGTACACTCACAGTTCTTTCGTGACGCCGTCAGGCAGCAAAGAGAAGATGGGCAGCAGGAGTGTTTTTCAGGCAGCTTTCAAACCGCACCTGTCTCGCCTACCACGGACGAAATGACGGTTTTGCCAGGGTGGCCCGGTTTCAAACTTGAGCTCATATGGTTATCCTCAGCAGTTTCTGACGACCTCAAGGAAACACACGGGGCCCACAAGGGCCCGTCCATGGAGACCCTTTGGGCACAGGGACCATTGCATAGGATGAACTGGGTAAGTATTTCAGTAACTTAGGTAGGCCTCGGTGACCAATGCTCCTGCACATACCTAACAGTGTGAAAAGTGAAAAATGTACTGGTCTTCAGGCTGGATGCAAAGCTTAGCTTTCGCTTCTGTGAGAGTGCTGTCCTGTGTCCCGGACTGTCTCGTCTGCACATTGTGTAGTAGCAGCGCAGTTCCCTTTCAGTCACTGGGGCCGATCCACTTGCAAAGAGAGTCTGCCAGGCGCTGCTTTCGCGAGGCTCTTTGACGACTGGAACACTCTACCTAGCAACCCAGAAAGGAGCACGTTGCCCTTGCGCTGAATGTGAAGAGTGCTTCCCGGGGGCCTATTTCGCCTGGGGTTCCTCAGAAGCCAGCGGCAGCTCTTCCGGCACACAGCGGTCATCATGCAAAATTGGTGCACGATCGACTGCCCTATGTGTCCCCAGGGCATAACATAGTTAAGGCACTCCCTTTCAGAGCATGGCTTCGTGGATACCACTGCACACCCAACTCTGCAGATGTGAAACACTGGACCTTACCTTGAGGCCTTAGGTCCCCTTTCATTCGGCTGGAGCTGCATCTGGAGTGCAGTGTGTTGAGATTCTAGAAAGGGATGCCAGCACATGATTAACTTTGAGAGAGCCAGCATTGGCCCACAGCGACAATCGTGCAGTGAAGAGGAGTTGGGCCGCTAGTGCTGTTCAGGCAGATTTGAAGCCCAGAGCAAGTCGCTTCGGTACAAGGAGAATGCGAACGTTCCCGTCGGTGTGCCACTTTCAACCTTGATGACACAGCAGCTTTATCTGACGATTCTGCCTAGCTTCTAGTACTAGGGAAAGACTGCCTCCTTCTGCTAAGGTAGGATTTCACGTGGGGAGTGCTGTACGTGCAGAAGAGCACTCCCCCGCCGGGCAAAAGTTAGGCCTTGGTGAATCTGGATGGTCCCAGAAGTCCAGCATTGTCACAGGGAAACCTGTCCGTTGTTTTTCCTCTGGAACTAAACATCGAGCATCCGACTGCCGTCGGGAGACGTATTTGGGAGCCCACAGGTTTCAGTTGTGAGGCACAGTGGTGTTTCTCAGAAGAATCCAAATGCCTCCCTGGCTACGCCAGCATGGAATGTAAGGCTGCTTGGAACGGCGCTCCTGAGGCCGTTTGAATGCTGTTTACGTGAGAGCTGTCGAGCCATCCGGGCAGGGCTTTGCCATTACCGCTCCACGTTCACAGCCTTAAAGCCAACGAACCCATTTGCTTCCTGGGACTCAAACGCAACAGAAGAGTTGGACGGCATTCAGTGCCCTGTCACAGCTGTTACAACCCAAGTGAGTGCACAATGAGTCGTGAAATACGTAACGGTGTGGCAGCATTCCTTTAACACATGCTTCTTCGCTTCTAGGGCATACCTAAGCTTCCTATGGGAGATATCTGGACTTTTCCTTGAGGCCAGGGGTGCCAGTTCTTTGCCGGCAAGCTCCCATGTGCTCCTGGAGGAGCTCCCAGCAAGGAACTGAGACCAGCAAGCCTCATACGAGTACACTCACAGTTCTTTCGTGACGCCGTCAGGCAGCAAAGAGAAGATGGGCAGCAGGAGTGTTTTTCAGGCAGCTTTCAAACCGCACCTGTCTCGCCTACCACGGACGAAATGACGGTTTTGCCAGGGTGGCCCGGTTTCAAACTTGAGCTCATATGGTTATCCTCAGCAGTTTCTGACGACCTCAAGGAAACACACGGGGCCCACAAGGGCCCGTCCATGGAGACCCTTTGGGCACAGGGACCATTGCATAGGATGAACTGGGTAAGTATTTCAGTAACTTAGGTAGGCCTCGGTGACCAATGCTCCTGCACATACCTAACAGTGTGAAAAGTGAAAAATGTACTGGTCTTCAGGCTGGATGCAAAGCTTAGCTTTCGCTTCTGTGAGAGTGCTGTCCTGTGTCCCGGACTCTCTCGTCTGCACATTGTGTAGTAGCAGCGCAGTTCCCTTTCAGTCACTGGGGCCGATCCACTTGCAAAGAGAGTCTGCCAGGCGCTGCTTTCGCGAGGCTCTTTGACGACTGGAACACTCTACCTAGCAACCCAGAAAGGAGCACGTTGCCCTTGCGCTGAATGTGAAGAGTGCTTCCCGGGGGCCTATTTCGCCTGGGGTTCCTCAGAAGCCAGCGGCAGCTCTTCCGGCACACAGCGGTCATCATGCAAAATTGGTGCACGATCGACTGCCCTATGTGTCCCCAGGGCATAACATAGTTAAGGCACTCCCTTTCAGAGCATGGCTTCGTGGATACCACTGCACACCCAACTCTGCAGATGTGAAACACTGGACCTTACCTTGAGGCCTTAGGTCCCCTTTCATTCGGCTGGAGCTGCATCTGGAGTGCAGTGTGTTGAGATTCTAGAAAGGGATGCCAGCACATGATTAACTTTGAGAGAGCCAGCATTGGCCCACAGCGACCATCGTGCAGTGAAGAGGAGTTGGGCCGCTAGTGCTGTTCAGGCAGATTTGAAGCCCAGAGCAAGTCGCTTCGGTACAAGGAGAATGCGAACGTTCCCGTCGGTGTGCCACTTTCAACCTTGATGACACAGCAGCTTTATCTGACGATTCTGCCTAGCTTCTAGTACTAGGGAAAGACTGCCTCCTTCTGCTAAGGTAGGATTTCACGTGGGGAGTGCTGTACGTGCAGAAGAGCACTCCCCCGCCGGGCAAAAGTTAGGCCTTGGTGAATCTGGATGGTCCCAGAAGTCCAGCATTGTCACAGGGAAACCTGTCCGTTGTTTTTCCTCTGGAACTAAACATCGAGCATCCGACTGCCGTCGGGAGACGTATTTGGCAGCCCACAGGTTTCAGTTGTGAGGCACAGTGGTGTTTCTCAGAAGAATCCAAATGCCTCCCTGGCTACGCCAGCATGGAATGTAAGGCTGCTTGGAACGGCGCTCCTGAGGCCGTTTGAATGCTGTTTACGTGAGAGCTGTCGAGCCATCCGGGCAGGGCTTTGCCATTACCGCTCCACGTTCACAGCCTTAAAGCCAACGAACCCATTTGCTTCCTGGGACTCAAACGCAACAGAAGAGTTGGACGGCATTCAGTGCCCTGTCACAGCTGTTACAACCCAAGTGAGTGCACAATGAGTCGTGAAATACGTAACGGTGTGGCAGCATTCCTTTAACACATGCTTCTTCGCTTCTAGGGCATACCTAAGCTTCCTATGGGAGATATCTGGACTTTTCCTTGAGGCCAGGGGTGCCAGTTCTTTGCCGGCAAGCTCCCATGTGCTCCTGGAGGAGCTCCCAGCAAGGAACTGAGACCAGCAAGCCTCATACGAGTACACTCACAGTTCTTTCGTGACGCCGTCAGGCAGCAAAGAGAAGATGGGCAGCAGGAGTGTTTTTCAGGCAGCTTTCAAACCGCACCTGTCTCGCCTACCACGGACGAAATGACGGTTTTGCCAGGGTGGCCCGGTTTCAAACTTGAGCTCATATGGTTATCCTCAGCAGTTTCTGACGACCTCAAGGAAACACACGGGGCCCACAAGGGCCCGTCCATGGAGACCCTTTGGGCACAGGGACCATTGCATAGGATGAACTGGGTAAGTATTTCAGTAACTTAGGTAGGCCTCGGTGACCAATGCTCCTGCACATACCTAACAGTGTGAAAAGTGAAAAATGTACTGGTCTTCAGGCTGGATGCAAAGCTTAGCTTTCGCTTCTGTGAGAGTGCTGTCCTGTGTCCCGGACTGTCTCGTCTGCACATTGTGTAGTAGCAGCGCAGTTCCCTTTCAGTCACTGGGGCCGATCCACTTGCAAAGAGAGTCTGCCAGGCGCTGCTTTCGCGAGGCTCTTTGACGACTGGAACACTCTACCTAGCAACCCAGAAAGGAGCACGTTGCCCTTGCGCTGAATGTGAAGAGTGCTTCCCGGGGGCCTATTTCGCCTGGGGTTCCTCAGAAGCCAGCGGCAGCTCTTCCGGCACACAGCGGTCATCATGCAAAATTGGTGCACGATCGACTGCCCTATGTGTCCCCAGGGCATAACATAGTTAAGGCACTCCCTTTCAGAGCATGGCTTCGTGGATACCACTGCACACCCAACTCTGCAGATGTGAAACACTGGACCTTACCTTGAGGCCTTAGGTCCCCTTTCATTCGGCTGGAGCTGCATCTGGAGTGCAGTGTGTTGAGATTCTAGAAAGGGATGCCAGCACATGATTAACTTTGAGAGAGCCAGCATTGGCCCACAGCGACCATCGTGCAGTGAAGAGGAGTTGGGCCGCTAGTGCTGTTCAGGCAGATTTGAAGCCCAGAGCAAGTCGCTTCGGTACAAGGAGAATGCGAACGTTCCCGTCGGTGTGCCACTTTCAACCTTGATGACACAGCAGCTTTATCTGACGATTCTGCCTAGCTTCTAGTACTAGGGAAAGACTGCCTCCTTCTGCTAAGGTAGGATTTCACGTGGGGAGTGCTGTACGTGCAGAAGAGCACTCCCCCGCCGGGCAAAAGTTAGGCCTTGGTGAATCTGGATGGTCCCAGAAGTCCAGCATTGTCACAGGGAAACCTGTCCGTTGTTTTTCCTCTGGAACTAAACATCGAGCATGCGACTGCCGTCGGGAGACGTATTTGGCAGCCCACAGGTTTCACTTGTGAGGCACAGTGGTGTTTCTCAGAAGAATCCAAATGCCTCCCTGGCTACGCCAGCATGGAATGTAAGGCTGCTTGGAACGGCGTTCCTGAGGCCGTTTGAATGCTGTTTACGTGAGAGCTGTCGAGCCATCCGGGCAGGGCTTTGCCATTACCGCTCCACGTTCACAGCCTTAAAGCCAACGAACCCATTTGCTTCCTGGGACTCAAACGCAACAGAAGAGTTGGACGGCATTCAGTGCCCTGTCACAGCTGTTACAACCCAAGTGAGTGCACAATGAGTCGTGAGATACGTAACGGTGTGGCAGCATTCCTTTAACACATGCTTCTTCGCTTCTAGGGCATACCTAAGCTTCCTATGGGAGATATCTGGACTTTTCCTTGAGGCCAGGGGTGCCAGTTCTTTGCCGGCAAGCTCCCATGTGCTCCTGGAGGAGCTCCCAGCAAGGAACTGAGACCAGCAAGCCTCATACGAGTACACTCACAGTTCTTTCGTGACGCCGTCAGGCAGCAAAGAGAAGATGGGCAGCAGGAGTGTTTTTCAGGCAGCTTTCAAACCGCAACTGTCTCGCCTACCACGGACGAAATGACGGTTTTGCCAGGGTGGCCCGGTTTCAAACTTGAGCTCATATGGTTATCCTCAGCAGTTTCGGACTACCTCAAGGAAACACAGAGGCCAACAAGGGCCCGTCCATGGAGACCCTTTGGGCACAGGGACCATTGCATAGGATGAACTGGGTAAGTATTTCAGTAACTTAGTTAGGCCTCGGTGACCAATGCTCCTGCACATACCTAACAGTGTGAAAAGTGAAAAATGTACTGGTCTTCAGGCTGGATGCAAAGCTTAGCTTTCGCTTCTGTGAGAGTGCTGTCCTGTGTCCCGGACTGTCTCGTCTGCACATTGTGTAGTAGCAGCGCAGTTCCCTTTCAGTCACTGGGGCCGATCCACTTGCAAAGAGTCTGCCAGGCGCTGCTTTCGCGAGGCTCTTTGACGACTGGAACACTCTACCTAGCAACCCAGAAAGGAGCACGTTGCCCTTGCTCTGAATGTGAAGAGTGCTTCCCGGGGGCCTATTTCGCCTGGGGTTCCTCAGAAGCCAGCGGCAGCTCTTCCGGCACACAGCGGTCATCATGCAAAATTGGTGCACGATCGACTGCCCTATGTGTCCCCAGGGCATAACATAGTTAAGGCACTCCTTTCAGAGTATGGCTTCGTGGATACCACTGCACACCCAACTCTGCAGATGTGAAACACTGGACCTTACCTTGAGGCCTTAGGTCCCCTTTCATTCGGCTGGAGCTGCATCTGGAGTGCAGTGTGTTGGATTCTAGAAAGGAATGCCAGCACATGATTAACTTTGAGAGAGCCAGCATTGGCCCACAGCGACAATCGTGCAGTGAAGAGGAGTTGGGCCGCTAGTGCTGTTCAGGCAGATTTGAAGCCCAGAGCAAGTCGCTTCGGTACAAGGAGAATGCGAACGTTCCCGTCGGTGTGCCACTTTCAACCTTGATGACACAGCAGCTTTATCTGACGATTCTGCCTAGCTTCTAGTACTAGGGAAAGACTGCCTCCTTCTGCTAAGGTAGGTTTTCACGTGGGGAGTGCTGTACGTGCAGAAGAGCACTCCCCCGCCGGGCAAAAGTTAGGCCTTGGTGAATCTGGATGGTCCCAGAAGTCCAGCATTGTCACAGGGAAACCTGTCCGTTGTTTTTCCTCTGGAACTAAACATCGAGCATGCGACTGCCGTCCGGAGACGTATTTGGCAGCCCACAGGTTTCAGTTGTGAGGCACAGTGGTGTTTCTCAGAAGAATCCAAATGCCTCCCTGGCTACGCCAGCATGGAATGTAAGGCTGCTTGGAACGGCGTTCCTGAGGCCGTTTGAATGCTGTTTACGTGAGAGCTGTCGAGCCATCCGGGCAGGGCTTTGCCATTACCGCTCCACGTTCACAGCCTTAAAGCCAACGAACCCATTTGCTTCCTGGGACTCAAACGCAACAGAAGAGTTGGACGGCATTCAGTGCCCTGTCACAGCTGTTACAACCCAAGTGAGTGCACAATGAGTCGTGAGATACGTAACGGTGTGGCAGCATTCCTTTAACACATGCTTCTTCGCTTCTAGGGCATACCTAAGCTTCCTATGGGAGATATCTGGACTTTTCCTTGAGGCCAGGGATGCCAGTTCTTTGCCGGCAAGCTCCCATGTGCTCCTGGAGGAGCTCCCAGCAAGGAACTGAGACCAGCAAGCCTCATACGAGTACACTCACAGTTCTTTCGTGACGCCGTCAGGCAGCAAAGAGAAGATGGGCAGCAGGAGTGTTTTTCAGGCAGCTTTCAAACCGCAACTGTCTCGCCTACCACGGACGAAATGACGGTTTTGCCAGGGTGGCCCGGTTTCAAACTTGAGCTCATATGGTTATCCTCAGCAGTTTCTGACTTCCTCAAGGAAACACAGGGGCCAACAAGGGCCCGTCCATGGAGACCCTTTGGGCACAGGGACCATTGCATAGGATGAACTGGGTAAGTATTTCAGTAACTTAGGTAGGCCTCGGTGACCAATGCTCCTGCACATACCTAACAGTGTGAAAAGTGAAAAATGTACTGGTCTTCAGGCTGGATGCAAAGCTTAGCTTTCGCTTCTGTGAGAGTGCTGTCCTGTGTCCCGGACTGTCTCGTCTGCACATTGTGTAGTAGCAGCGCAGTTCCCTTTCAGTCACTGGGGCCGATCCACTTGCAAAGAGAGTCTGCCAGGCGCTGCTTTTGCGAGGCTCTTTGACGAATGGAACACTCTACCTAGCAACCCAGAAAGGAGCACGTTGCCCTTGCTCTGAATGTGAAGAGTGCTTCCCGGGGGCCTATTTCACCTGGGGTTCCTCAGGAGCCAGCGGCAGCTCTTCCGGCACACAGCGGTCATCATGCAAAATTGGTGCACGATCGACTGCCCTATGTGTCCCCAGGGCATAACATAGTTAAGGCACTCCCTTTCAGAGTATGGCTTCGTGGATACCACTGCACACCCAACTCTGCAGATGTGAAACACTGGACCTTACCTTGAGGCCTTAGGTCCCCTTTCATTCGGCTGGAGCTGCATCTGGAGTGCAGTGTGTTGGATTCTAGAAAGGAATGCCAGCACATGATTAACTTTGAGAGAGCCAGCATTGGCCCACAGCGACAATCGTGCAGTGAAGAGGAGTTGGGCCGCTAGTGCTGTTCAGGCAGATTTGAAGCCCAGAGCAAGTCGCTTCGGTACAAGGAGAATGCGAACGTTCCCGTCGGTGTGCCACTTTCAACCTTGATGACACAGCCGCTTTATCTGACGATTCTGCCTAGCTTCTAGTACTAGGGAAAGACTGCCTCCTTCTGCTAAGGTAGGTTTTCACGTGGGGAGTGCTGTACGTGCAGAAGAGCACTCCCCCGCCGGGCAAAAGTTAGGCCTTGGTGAATCTGGATGGTCCCAGAAGTCCAGCATTGTCACAGGGAAACCTGTCCGTTGTTTTTCCTCTGGAACTAAACATCGAGCATGCGACTGCCGTCGGGAGACGTATTTGGCAGCCCACAGGTTTCACTTGTGAGGCACAGTGGTGTTTCTCAGAAGAATCCAAATGCCTCCCTGGCTACGCCAGCATGGAATGTAAGGCTGCTTGGAACGGCGCTCCTGAGGCCGTTTGAATGCTGTTTACGTGAGAGCTGTCGAGCCATCCGGGCAGGGCTTTGCCATTACCGCTCCACGTTCACAGCCTTAAAGCCAACGAACCCATTTGCTTCCTGGGACTCAAACGCAACAGAAGAGTTGGACGGCATTCAGTGCCCTGTCACAGCTGTTACAACCCAAGTGAGTGCACAATGAGTCGTGAAATACGTAACGGTGTTGCAGCATTCCTTTAACACATGCTTCTTCGCTTCTAGGGCATACCTAAGCTTCCTATGGGAGATATCTGGACTTTTCCTTGAGGCCAGGGGTGCCAGTTCTTTGCCGGCAAGCTCCCATGTGCTCCTGGAGGAGCTCCCAGCAAGGAACTGAGACCAGCAAGCCTCATACGAGTACACTCACAGTTCTTTCGTGACGCCGTCAGGCAGCAAAGAGAAGATGGGCAGCAGGAGTGTTTTTCAGGCAGCTTTCAAACCGCAACTGTCTCGCCTACCACGGACGAAATGACGGTTTTGCCAGGGTGGCCCGGTTTCAAACTTGAGCTCATATGGTTATCCTCAGCAGTTTCTGACTACCTCAAGGAAACACAGGGGCCAACAAGGGCCCGTCCATGGAGACCCTTTGGGCACAGGGACCATTGCATAGGATGAACTGGGTAAGTATTTCAGTAACTTAGGTAGGCCTCGGTTACCAATGCTCCTGCACATACCTAACAGTGTGAAAAGTGAAAAATGTACTGGTCTTCAGGCTGGATGCAAAGCTTAGCTTTCGCTTCTGTGAGAGTGCTGTCCTGTGTCCCGGACTGTCTCGTCTGCACATTGTGTAGTAGCAGCGCAGTTCCCTTTCAGTCACTGGGGCCGATCCACTTGCAAAGAGAGTCTGCCAGGCGCTGCTTTCGCGAGGCTCTTTGACGACTGGAACACTCTACCTAGCAACCCAGAAAGGAGCACGTTGCCCTTGCTCTGAATGTGAAGAGTGCTTCCCGGGGGCCTATTTCGCCTGGGGTTCCTCAGAAGCCAGCGGCAGCTCTTCCGGCACACAGCGGTCATCATGCAAAATTGGTGCACGATCGACTGCCCTATGTGTCCCCAGGGCATAACATAGTTAAGGCACTCCCTTTCAGAGCATGGCTTCGTGGATACCACTGCACACCCAACTCTGCAGATGTGAAACACTGGACCTTACCTTGAGGCCTTAGGTCCCCTTTCATTCGGCTGGAGCTGCATCTGGAGTGCAGTGTGTTGAGATTCTAGAAAGGGATGCCAGCACATGATTAACTTTGAGAGAGCCAGCATTGGCCCACAGCGACCATCGTGCAGTGAAGAGGAGTTGGGCCGCTAGTGCTGTTCAGGCAGATTTGAAGCCCAGAGCAAGTCGCTTCGGTACAAGGAGAATGCGAACGTTCCCGTCGGTGTGCCACTTTCAACCTTGATGACACAGCAGCTTTATCTGACGATTCTGCCTAGCTTCTAGTACTAGGGAAAGACTGCCTCCTTCTGCTAAGGTAGGATTTCACGTGGGGAGTGCTGTACGTGCAGAAGAGCACTCCCCCGCCGGGCAAAAGTTAGGCCTTGGTGAATCTGGATGGTCCCAGAAGTCCAGCATTGTCACAGGGAAACCTGTCCGTTGTTTTTCCTCTGGAACTAAACATCGAGCATGCGACTGCCGTCGGGAGACGTATTTGGCAGCCCACAGGTTTCACTTGTGAGGCACAGTGGTGTTTCTCAGAAGAATCCAAATGCCTCCCTGGCTACGCCAGCATGGAATGTAAGGCTGCTTGGAACGGCGTTCCTGAGGCCGTTTGAATGCTGTTTACGTGAGAGCTGTCGAGCCATCCGGGCAGGGCTTTGCCATTACCGCTCCACGTTCACAGCCTTAAAGCCAACGAACCCATTTGCTTCCTGGGACTCAAACGCAACAGAAGAGTTGGACGGCATTCAGTGCCCTGTCACAGCTGTTACAACCCAAGTGAGTGCACAATGAGTCGTGAGATACGTAACGGTGTTGCAGCATTCCTTTAACACATGCTTCTTCGCTTCTAGGGCATACCTAAGCTTCCTATGGGAGATATCTGGACTTTTCCTTGAGGCCAGGGGTGCCAGTTCTTTGCCGGCAAGCTCCCATGTGCTCCTGGAGGAGCTCCCAGCAAGGAACTGAGACCAGCAAGCCTCATACGAGTACACTCACAGTTCTTTCGTGACGCCGTCAGGCAGCAAAGAGAAGATGGGCAGCAGGAGTGTTTTTCAGGCAGCTTTCAAACCGCAACTGTCTCGCCTACCACGGACGAAATGACGGTTTTGCCAGGGTGGCCCGGTTTCAAACTTGAGCTCATATGGTTATCCTCAGCAGTTTCGGACTACCTCAAGGAAACACAGAGGCCAACAAGGGCCCGTCCATGGAGACCCTTTGGGCACAGGGACCATTGCATAGGATGAACTGGGTAAGTATTTCAGTAACTTAGTTAGGCCTCGGTGACCAATGCTCCTGCACATACCTAACAGTGTGAAAAGTGAAAAATGTACTGGTCTTCAGGCTGGATGCAAAGCTTAGCTTTCGCTTCTGTGAGAGTGCTGTCCTGTGTCCCGGACTGTCTCGTCTGCACATTGTGTAGTAGCAGCGCAGTTCCCTTTCAGTCACTGGGGCCGATCCACTTGCAAAGAGTCTGCCAGGCGCTGCTTTCGCGAGGCTCTTTGACGACTGGAACACTCTACCTAGCAACCCAGAAAGGAGCACGTTGCCCTTGCTCTGAATGTGAAGAGTGCTTCCCGGGGGCCTATTTCGCCTGGGGTTCCTCAGAAGCCAGCGGCAGCTCTTCCGGCACACAGCGGTCATCATGCAAAATTGGTGCACGATCGACTGCCCTATGTGTCCCCAGGGCATAACATAGTTAAGGCACTCCTTTCAGAGTATGGCTTCGTGGATACCACTGCACACCCAACTCTGCAGATGTGAAACACTGGACCTTACCTTGAGGCCTTAGGTCCCCTTTCATTCGGCTGGAGCTGCATCTGGAGTGCAGTGTGTTGGATTCTAGAAAGGAATGCCAGCACATGATTAACTTTGAGAGAGCCAGCATTGGCCCACAGCGACAATCGTGCAGTGAAGAGGAGTTGGGCCGCTAGTGCTGTTCAGGCAGATTTGAAGCCCAGAGCAAGTCGCTTCGGTACAAGGAGAATGCGAACGTTCCCGTCGGTGTGCCACTTTCAACCTTGATGACACAGCAGCTTTATCTGACGATTCTGCCTAGCTTCTAGTACTAGGGAAAGACTGCCTCCTTCTGCTAAGGTAGGTTTTCACGTGGGGAGTGCTGTACGTGCAGAAGAGCACTCCCCCGCCGGGCAAAAGTTAGGCCTTGGTGAATCTGGATGGTCCCAGAAGTCCAGCATTGTCACAGGGAAACCTGTCCGTTGTTTTTCCTCTGGAACTAAACATCGAGCATGCGACTGCCGTCCGGAGACGTATTTGGCAGCCCACAGGTTTCAGTTGTGAGGCACAGTGGTGTTTCTCAGAAGAATCCAAATGCCTCCCTGGCTACGCCAGCATGGAATGTAAGGCTGCTTGGAACGGCGTTCCTGAGGCCGTTTGAATGCTGTTTACGTGAGAGCTGTCGAGCCATCCGGGCAGGGCTTTGCCATTACCGCTCCACGTTCACAGCCTTAAAGCCAACGAACCCATTTGCTTCCTGGGACTCAAACGCAACAGAAGAGTTGGACGGCATTCAGTGCCCTGTCACAGCTGTTACAACCCAAGTGAGTGCACAATGAGTCGTGAGATACGTAACGGTGTGGCAGCATTCCTTTAACACATGCTTCTTCGCTTCTAGGGCATACCTAAGCTTCCTATGGGAGATATCTGGACTTTTCCTTGAGGCCAGGGATGCCAGTTCTTTGCCGGCAAGCTCCCATGTGCTCCTGGAGGAGCTCCCAGCAAGGAACTGAGACCAGCAAGCCTCATACGAGTACACTCACAGTTCTTTCGTGACGCCGTCAGGCAGCAAAGAGAAGATGGGCAGCAGGAGTGTTTTTCAGGCAGCTTTCAAACCGCAACTGTCTCGCCTACCACGGACGAAATGACGGTTTTGCCAGGGTGGCCCGGTTTCAAACTTGAGCTCATATGGTTATCCTCAGCAGTTTCTGACTTCCTCAAGGAAACACAGGGGCCAACAAGGGCCCGTCCATGGAGACCCTTTGGGCACAGGGACCATTGCATAGGATGAACTGGGTAAGTATTTCAGTAACTTAGGTAGGCCTCGGTGACCAATGCTCCTGCACATACCTAACAGTGTGAAAAGTGAAAAATGTACTGGTCTTCAGGCTGGATGCAAAGCTTAGCTTTCGCTTCTGTGAGAGTGCTGTCCTGTGTCCCGGACTGTCTCGTCTGCACATTGTGTAGTAGCAGCGCAGTTCCCTTTCAGTCACTGGGGCCGATCCACTTGCAAAGAGAGTCTGCCAGGCGCTGCTTTTGCGAGGCTCTTTGACGAATGGAACACTCTACCTAGCAACCCAGAAAGGAGCACGTTGCCCTTGCTCTGAATGTGAAGAGTGCTTCCCGGGGGCCTATTTCACCTGGGGTTCCTCAGGAGCCAGCGGCAGCTCTTCCGGCACACAGCGGTCATCATGCAAAATTGGTGCACGATCGACTGCCCTATGTGTCCCCAGGGCATAACATAGTTAAGGCACTCCCTTTCAGAGTATGGCTTCGTGGATACCACTGCACACCCAACTCTGCAGATGTGAAACACTGGACCTTACCTTGAGGCCTTAGGTCCCCTTTCATTCGGCTGGAGCTGCATCTGGAGTGCAGTGTGTTGGATTCTAGAAAGGAATGCCAGCACATGATTAACTTTGAGAGAGCCAGCATTGGCCCACAGCGACAATCGTGCAGTGAAGAGGAGTTGGGCCGCTAGTGCTGTTCAGGCAGATTTGAAGCCCAGAGCAAGTCGCTTCGGTACAAGGAGAATGCGAACGTTCCCGTCGGTGTGCCACTTTCAACCTTGATGACACAGCCGCTTTATCTGACGATTCTGCCTAGCTTCTAGTACTAGGGAAAGACTGCCTCCTTCTGCTAAGGTAGGTTTTCACGTGGGGAGTGCTGTACGTGCAGAAGAGCACTCCCCCGCCGGGCAAAAGTTAGGCCTTGGTGAATCTGGATGGTCCCAGAAGTCCAGCATTGTCACAGGGAAACCTGTCCGTTGTTTTTCCTCTGGAACTAAACATCGAGCATGCGACTGCCGTCGGGAGACGTATTTGGCAGCCCACAGGTTTCACTTGTGAGGCACAGTGGTGTTTCTCAGAAGAATCCAAATGCCTCCCTGGCTACGCCAGCATGGAATGTAAGGCTGCTTGGAACGGCGCTCCTGAGGCCGTTTGAATGCTGTTTACGTGAGAGCTGTCGAGCCATCCGGGCAGGGCTTTGCCATTACCGCTCCACGTTCACAGCCTTAAAGCCAACGAACCCATTTGCTTCCTGGGACTCAAACGCAACAGAAGAGTTGGACGGCATTCAGTGCCCTGTCACAGCTGTTACAACCCAAGTGAGTGCACAATGAGTCGTGAAATACGTAACGGTGTTGCAGCATTCCTTTAACACATGCTTCTTCGCTTCTAGGGCATACCTAAGCTTCCTATGGGAGATATCTGGACTTTTCCTTGAGGCCAGGGGTGCCAGTTCTTTGCCGGCAAGCTCCCATGTGCTCCTGGAGGAGCTCCCAGCAAGGAACTGAGACCAGCAAGCCTCATACGAGTACACTCACAGTTCTTTCGTGACGCCGTCAGGCAGCAAAGAGAAGATGGGCAGCAGGAGTGTTTTTCAGGCAGCTTTCAAACCGCAACTGTCTCGCCTACCACGGACGAAATGACGGTTTTGCCAGGGTGGCCCGGTTTCAAACTTGAGCTCATATGGTTATCCTCAGCAGTTTCTGACTACCTCAAGGAAACACAGGGGCCAACAAGGGCCCGTCCATGGAGACCCTTTGGGCACAGGGACCATTGCATAGGATGAACTGGGTAAGTATTTCAGTAACTTAGGTAGGCCTCGGTTACCAATGCTCCTGCACATACCTAACAGTGTGAAAAGTGAAAAATGTACTGGTCTTCAGGCTGGATGCAAAGCTTAGCTTTCGCTTCTGTGAGAGTGCTGTCCTGTGTCCCGGACTGTCTCGTCTGCACATTGTGTAGTAGCAGCGCAGTTCCCTTTCAGTCACTGGGGCCGATCCACTTGCAAAGAGAGTCTGCCAGGCGCTGCTTTCGCGAGGCTCTTTGACGACTGGAACACTCTACCTAGCAACCCAGAAAGGAGCACGTTGCCCTTGCTCTGAATGTGAAGAGTGCTTCCCGGGGGCCTATTTCGCCTGGGGTTCCTCAGAAGCCAGCGGCAGCTCTTCCGGCACACAGCGGTCATCATGCAAAATTGGTGCACGATCGACTGCCCTATGTGTCCCCAGGGCATAACATAGTTAAGGCACTCCTTTCAGAGTATGGCTTCGTGGATACCACTGCACACCCAACTCTGCAGATGTGAAACACTGGACCTTACCTTGAGGCCTTAGGTCCCCTTTCATTCGGCTGGAGCTGCATCTGGAGTGCAGTGTGTTGGATTCTAGAAAGGAATGCCAGCACATGATTAACTTTGAGAGAGCCAGCATTGGCCCACAGCGACAATCGTGCAGTGAAGAGGAGTTGGGCCGCTAGTGCTGTTCAGGCAGATTTGAAGCCCAGAGCAAGTCGCTTCGGTACAAGGAGAATGCGAACGTTCCCGTCGGTGTGCCACTTTCAACCTTGATGACACAGCAGCTTTATCTGACGATTCTGCCTAGCTTCTAGTACTAGGGAAAGACTGCCTCCTTCTGCTAAGGTAGGTTTTCACGTGGGGAGTGCTGTACGTGCAGAAGAGCACTCCCCCGCCGGGCAAAAGTTAGGCCTTGGTGAATCTGGATGGTCCCAGAAGTCCAGCATTGTCACAGGGAAACCTGTCCGTTGTTTTTCCTCTGGAACTAAACATCGAGCATGCGACTGCCGTCGGGAGACGTATTTGGCAGCCCACAGGTTTCAGTTGTGAGGCACAGTGGTGTTTCTCAGAAGAATCCAAATGCCTCCCTGGCTACGCCAGCATGGAATGTAAGGCTGCTTGGAACGGCGTTCCTGAGGCCGTTTGAATGCTGTTTACGTGAGAGCTGTCGAGCCATCCGGGCAGGGCTTTGCCATTACCGCTCCACGTTCACAGCCTTAAAGCCAACGAACCCATTTGCTTCCTGGGACTCAAACGCAACAGAAGAGTTGGACGGCATTCAGTGCCCTGTCACAGCTGTTACAACCCAAGTGAGTGCACAATGAGTCGTGAAATACGTAACGGTGTTGCAGCATTCCTTTAACACATGCTTCTTCGCTTCTAGGGCATACCTAAGCTTCCTATGGGAGATATCTGGACTTTTCCTTGAGGCCAGGGGTGCCAGTTCTTTGCCGGCAAGCTCCCATGTGCTCCTGGAGGAGCTCCCAGCAAGGAACTGAGACCAGCAAGCCTCATACGAGTACACTCACTGTTCTTTCGTGACGCCGTCAGGCAGCAAAGAGAAGATGGGCAGCAGGAGTGTTTTTCAGGCAGCTTTCAAACCGCAACTGTCTCGCCTACCACGGACGAAATGACGGTTTTGCCAGGGTGGCCCGGTTTCAAACTTGAGCTCATATGGTTATCCTCAGCAGTTTCTGACGACCTCAAGGAAACACAGGGGCCCACAAGGGCCCGTCCATGGAGACCCTTTGGGCACAGGGACCATTGCATAGGATGAACTGGGTAAGTATTTCAGTAACTTAGGTAGGCCTCGGTGACCAATGCTCCTGCACATACCTAACAGTGTGAAAAGTGAAAAATGTACTGGTCTTCAGGCTGGATGCAAAGCTTAGCTTTCGCTTCTGTGAGAGTGCTGTCCTGTGTCCCGGACTGTCTCGTCTGCACATTGTGTAGTAGCAGCGCAGTTCCCTTTCAGTCACTGGGGCCGATCCACTTGCAAAGAGAGTCTGCCAGGCGCTGCTTTCGCGAGGCTCTTTGACGACTGGAACACTCTACCTAGCAACCCAGAAAGGAGCACGTTGCCCTTGCTCTGAATGTGAAGAGTGCTTCCCGGGGGCCTATTTCGCCTGGGGTTCCGCAGAAGCCAGCGGCAGCTCTTCCGGCACACAGCGGTCATCATGCAAAATTGGTGCACGATCGACTGCCCTATGTGTCCCCAGGGCATAACATAGTTAAGGCACTCCCTTTCAGAGTATGGCTTCGTGGATACCACTGCACACCCAACTCTGCAGATGTGAAACACTGGACCTTACCTTGAGGCCTTAGGTCCCCTTTCATTCGGCTGGAGCTGCATCTGGAGTGCAGTGTGTTGGATTCTAGAAAGGAATGCCAGCACATGATTAACTTTGAGAGAGCCAGCATTGGCCCACAGCGACAATCGTGCAGTGAAGAGGAGTTGGGCCGCTAGTGCTGTTCAGGCAGATTTGAAGCCCAGAGCAAGTCGCTTCGGTACAAGGAGAATGCGAACGTTCCCGTCGGTGTGCCACTTTCAACCTTGATGACACAGCAGCTTTATCTGACGATTCTGCCTAGCTTCTAGTACTAGGGAAAGACTGCCTCCTTCTGCTAAGGTAGGTTTTCACGTGGGGAGTGCTGTACGTGCAGAAGAGCACTCCCCCGCCGGGCAAAAGTTAGGCCTTGGTGAATCTGGATGGTCCCAGAAGTCCAGCATTGTCACAGGGAAACCTGTCCGTTGTTTTTCCTCTGGAACTAAACATCGAGCATGCGACTGCCGTCGGGAGACGTATTTGGCAGCCCACAGGTTTCAGTTGTGAGGCACAGTGGTGTTTCTCAGAAGAATCCAAATGCCTCCCTGGCTACGCCAGCATGGAATGTAAGGCTGCTTGGAACGGCGTTCCTGAGGCCGTTTGAATGCTGTTTACGTGAGAGCTGTCGAGCCATCCGGGCAGGGCTTTGCCATTACCGCTCCACGTTCACAGCCTTAAAGCCAACCAACCCATTTGCTTCCTGGGACTCAAACGCAACAGAAGAGTTGGACGGCATTCAGTGCCCTGTCACAGCTGTTACAACCCAAGTGAGTGCACAATGAGTCGTGAAATACGTAACGGTGTGGCAGCATTCCTTTAACACATGCTTCTTCGCTTCTAGGGCATACCTAAGCTTCCTATGGGAGATATCTGGACTTTTCCTTGAGACCAGGGGTGCCAGTTCTTTGCCGGCAAGCTCCCATGTGCTCCTGGAGGAGCTCCCAGCAAGGAACTGAGACCAGCAAGCCTCATACGAGTACACTCACAGTTCTTTCGTGACGCCGTCAGGCAGCAAAGAGAAGATGGGCAGCAGGAGTGTTTTTCAGGCAGCTTTCAAACCGCAACTGTCTCGCCTACCACGGACGAAATGACGGTTTTGCCAGGGTGGCCCGGTTTCAAACTTGAGCTCATATGGTTATCCTCAGCAGTTTCTGACTACCTCAAGGAAACCCAGGGGCCAACAAGGGCCCGTCCATGGAGACCCTTTGGGCACAGGGACCATTGCATAGGATGAACTGGGTAAGTATTTCAGTAACTCAGGTAGGCCTCGGTGACCAATGCTCCTGCACATACCTAACAGTGTGAAAAGTGAAAAATGTACTGGTCTTCAGGCTGGATGCAAAGCTTAGCTTTCGCTTCTGTGAGAGTGCTGTCCTGTGTCCCGGACTGTCTCGTCTGCACATTGTGTAGTAGCAGCGCAGTTCCCTTTCAGTCACTGGGGCCGATCCACTTGCAAAGAGAGTCTGCCAGGCGCTGCTTTCGCGAGGCTCTTTGACGACTGGAACACTCTACCTAGCAACCCAGAAAGGAGCACGTTGCCCTTGCTCTGAATGTGAAGAGTGCTTCCCGGGGGCCTATTTCGCCTGGGGTTCCTCAGAAGCCAGCGGCAGCTCTTCCGGCACACAGCGGTCATCATGCAAAATTGGTGCACGATCGACTGCCCTATGTGTCCCCAGGGCATAACATAGTTAAGGCACTCCCTTTCAGAGTATGGCTTCGTGGATACCACTGCACACCCAACTCTGCAGATGTGAAACACTGGACCTTACCTTGAGGCCTTAGGTCCCCTTTCATTCGGCTGGAGCTGCATCTGGAGTGCAGTGTGTTGGATTCTAGAAAGGAATGCCAGCACATTATTAACTTTGAGAGAGCCAGCATTGGCCCACAGCGACAATCGTGCAGTGAAGAGGAGTTGGGCCGCTACTGCTGTTCAGGCAGATTTGAAGCCCAGAGCAAGTCGCTTCGGTACAAGGAGAATGCGAACTTTCCCGTCGGTGTGCCACTTTCAACCTTGATGACACAGCAGCTTTATCTGACGATTCTGCCTAGCTTCTAGTACTAGGGAAAGACTGCCTCCTTCTGCTAAGGTAGGTTTTCACGTGGGGAGTGCTGTACGTGCCGAAGAGCACTCCCCCGCCGGGCAAAAGTTAGGCCTTGGTGAATCTGGATGGTCCCAGAAGTCCAGCATTGTCACAGGGAAACCTGTCCGTTGTTTTTCCTCTGGAACTAAACATCGAGCATGCGACTGCCGTCGGGAGACGTATTTGGCAGCCCACAGGTTTCACTTGTGAGGCACAGTGGTGTTTCTCAGAAGAATCCAAATGCCTCCCTGGCTACGCCAGCATGGAATGTAAGGCCTCTTGGAACGGCGCTCCTGAGGCCGTTTGAATGCTGTTTACGTGAGAGCTGTCGAGCCATCCGGGCAGGGCTTTGCCATTACCGCTCCACGTTCACAGCCTTAAAGCCAACGAACCCATTTGCTTCCTGGGACTCAAACGCAACAGAAGAGTTGGACGGCATTCAGTGCCCTGTCACAGCTGTTACAACCCAAGTGAGTGCACAATGAGTCGTGAAATACGTAACGGTGTTGCAGCATTCCTTTAACACATGCTTCTTCGCTTCTAGGGCATACCTAAGCTTCCTATGGGAGATATCTGGACTTTTCCTTGAGGCCAGGGGTGCCAGTTCTTTGCCGGCAAGCTCCCATGTGCTCCTGGAGGAGCTCCCAGCAAGGAACTGAGACCAGCAAGCCTCATACGAGTACACTCACAGTTCTTTCGTGACGCCGTCAGGCAGCAAAGAGAAGATGGGCAGCAGGAGTGTTTTTCAGGCAGCTTTCAAACCGCAACTGTCTCGCCTACCACGGACGAAATGACGGTTTTGCCAGGGTGGCCCGGTTTCAAACTTGAGCTCATATGGTTATCCTCAGCAGTTTCTGACTACCTCAAGGAAACACAGGGGCCAACAAGGGCCCGTCCATGGAGACCCTTTGGGCACAGGGACCATTGCATAGGATGAACTGGGTAAGTATTTCAGTAACTTAGGTAGGCCTCGGTTACCAATGCTCCTGCACATACCTAACAGTGTGAAAAGTGAAAAATGTACTGGTCTTCAGGCTGGATGCAAAGCTTAGCTTTCGCTTCTGTGAGAGTGCTGTCCTGTGTCCCGGACTGTCTCGTCTGCACATTGTGTAGTAGCAGCGCAGTTCCCTTTCAGTCACTGGGGCCGATCCACTTGCAAAGAGAGTCTGCCAGGCGCTGCTTTCGCGAGGCTCTTTGACGACTGGAACACTCTACCTAGCAACCCAGAAAGGAGCACGTTGCCCTTGCTCTGAATGTGAAGAGTGCTTCCCGGGGGCCTATTTCGCCTGGGGTTCCTCAGAAGCCAGCGGCAGCTCTTCCGGCACACAGCGGTCATCATGCAAAATTGGTGCACGATCGACTGCCCTATGTGTCCCCAGGGCATAACATAGTTAAGGCACTCCCTTTCAGAGTATGGCTTCGTGGATACCACTGCACACCCAACTCTGCAGATGTGAAACACTGGACCTTACCTTGAGGCCTTAGGTCCCCTTTCATTCGGCTGGAGCTGCATCTGGAGTGCAGTGTGTTGGATTCTAGAAAGGAATGCCAGCACATTATTAACTTTGAGAGAGCCAGCATTGGCCCACAGCGACAATCGTGCAGTGAAGAGGAGTTGGGCCGCTACTGCTGTTCAGGCAGATTTGAAGCCCAGAGCAAGTCGCTTCGGTACAAGGAGAATGCGAACTTTCCCGTCGGTGTGCCACTTTCAACCTTGATGACACAGCAGCTTTATCTGACGATTCTGCCTAGCTTCTAGTACTAGGGAAAGACTGCCTCCTTCTGCTAAGGTAGGTTTTCACGTGGGGAGTGCTGTACGTGCAGAAGAGCACTCCCCCGCCGGGCAAAAGTTAGGCCTTGGTGAATCTGGATGGTCCCAGAAGTCCAGCATTGTCACAGGGAAACCTGTCCGTTGTTTTTCCTCTGGAACTAAACATCGAGCATGCGACTGCCGTCGGGAGACGTATTTGGCAGCCCACAGGTTTCAGTTGTGAGGCACAGTGGTGTTTCTCAGAAGAATCCAAATGCCTCCCTGGCTACGCCAGCATGGAATGTAAGGCTGCTTGGAACGGCGCTCCTGAGGCCGTTTGAATGCTGTTTACGTGAGAGCTGTCGAGCCATCCGGGCAGGGCTTTGCCATTACCGCTCCACGTTCACAGCCTTAAAGCCAACGAACCCATTTGCTTCCTGGGACTCAAACGCAACAGAAGAGTTGGACGGCATTCAGTGCCCTGTCACAGCTGTTACAACCCAAGTGAGTGCACAATGAGTCGTGAAATACGTAACGGTGTTGCAGCATTCCTTTAACACATGCTTCTTCGCTTCTAGGGCATACCTAAGCTTCCTATGGGAGATATCTGGACTTTTCCTTGAGGCCAGGGGTGCCAGTTCTTTGCCGGCAAGCTCCCATGTGCTCCTGGAGGAGCTCCCAGCAAGGAACTGAGACCAGCAAGCCTCATACGAGTACACTCACAGTTCTTTCGTGACGCCGTCAGGCAGCAAAGAGAAGATGGGCAGCAGGAGTGTTTTTCAGGCAGCTTTCAAACCGCAACTGTCTCGCCTACCATGGACGAAATGACGGTTTTGCCAGGGTGGCCCGGTTTCAAACTTGAGCTCATATGGTTATCCTCAGCAGTTTCTGACGACCTCAAGGAAACACAGGGGCCCACAAGGGCCCGTCCATGGAGACCCTTTGGGCACAGGGACCATTGCATAGGATGAACTGGGTAAGTATTTCAGTAACTTAGGTAGGCCTCGGTGACCAATGCTCCTGCACATACCTAACAGTGTGAAAAGTGAAAAATGTACTGGTCTTCAGGCTGGATGCAAAGCTTAGCTTTCGCTTCTGTGAGAGTGCTGTCCTGTGTCCCGGACTGTCTCGTCTGCACATTGTGTAGTAGCAGCGCAGTTCCCTTTCAGTCACTGGGGCCGATCCACTTGCAAAGAGAGTCTGCCAGGCGCTGCTTTCGCGAGGCTCTTTGACGACTGGAACACTCTACCTAGCAACCCAGAAAGGAGAACGTTGCCCTTGCTCTGAATGTGAAGAGTGCTTCCCGGGGGCCTATTTCGCCTGGGGTTCCGCAGAAGCCAGCGGCAGCTCTTCCGGCACACAGCGGTCATCATGCAAAATTGGTGCACGATCGACTGCCCTATGTGTCCCCAGGGCATAACATAGTTAAGGCACTCCCTTTCAGAGTATGGCTTCGTGGATACCACTGCACACCCAACTCTGCAGATGTGAAACACTGGACCTTACCTTGAGGCCTTAGGTCCCCTTTCATTCGGCTGGAGCTGCATCTGGAGTGCAGTGTGTTGGATTCTAGAAAGGAATGCCAGCACATGATTAACTTTGAGAGAGCCAGCATTGGCCCACAGCGACAATCGTGCAGTGAAGAGGAGTTGGGCCGCTAGTGCTGTTCAGGCAGATTTGAAGCCCAGAGCAAGTCGCTTCGGTACAAGGAGAATGCGAACGTTCCCGTCGGTGTGCCACTTTCAACCTTGATGACACAGCAGCTTTATCTGACGATTCTGCCTAGCTTCTAGTACTAGGGAAACACTGCCTCCTTCTGCTAAGGTAGGTTTTCACGTGGGGAGTGCTGTACGTGCAGAAGAGCACTCCCCCGCCGGGCAAAAGTTAGGCCTTGGTGAATCTGGATGGTCCCAGAAGTCCAGCATTGTCACAGGGAAACCTGTCCGTTGTTTTTCCTCTGGAACTAAACATCGAGCATGCGACTGCCGTCGGGAGACGTATTTGGCAGCCCACAGGTTTCACTTGTGAGGCACAGTGGTGTTTCTCAGAAGAATCCAAATGCCTCCCTGGCTACGCCAGCATGGAATGTAAGGCTGCTTGGAACGGCGTTCCTGAGGCCGTTTGAATGCTGTTTACGTGAGAGCTGTCGAGCCATCCGGGCAGGGCTTTGCCATTACCGCTCCACGTTCACAGCCTTAAAGCCAACCAACCCATTTGCTTCCTGGGACTCAAACGCAACAGAAGAGTTGGACGGCATTCAGTGCCCTGTCACAGCTGTTACAACCCAAGTGAGTGCACAATGAGTCGTGAAATACGTAACGGTGTGGCAGCATTCCTTTAACACATGCTTCTTCGCTTCTAGGGCATACCTAAGCTTCCTATGGGAGATATCTGGACTTTTCCTTGAGGCCAGGGGTGCCAGTTCTTTGCCGGCAAGCTCCCATGTGCTCCTGGAGGAGCTCCCAGCAAGGAACTGAGACCAGCAAGCCTCATACGAGTACACTCACAGTTCTTTCGTGACGCCGTCAGGCAGCAAAGAGAAGATGGGCAGCAGGAGTGTTTTTCAGGCAGCTTTCAAACCGCAACTGTCTCGCCTACCACGGACGAAATGACGGTTTTGCCAGGGTGGCCCGGTTTCAAACTTGAGCTCATATGGTTATCCTCAGCAGTTTCTGACTACCTCAAGGAAACCCAGGGGCCAACAAGGGCCCGTCCATGGAGACCCTTTGGGCACAGGGACCATTGCATAGGATGAACTGGGTAAGTATTTCAGTAACTCAGGTAGGCCTCGGTGACCAATGCTCCTGCACATACCTAACAGTGTGAAAAGTGAAAAATGTACTGGTCTTCAGGCTGGATGCAAAGCTTAGCTTTCGCTTCTGTGAGAGTGCTGTCCTGTGTCCCGGACTGTCTCGTCTGCACATTGTGTAGTAGCAGCGCAGTTCCCTTTCAGTCACTGGGGCCGATCCACTTGCAAAGAGAGTCTGCCAGGCGCTGCTTTCGCGAGGCTCTTTGACGACTGGAACACTCTACCTAGCAACCCAGAAAGGAGCACGTTGCCCTTGCTCTGAATGTGAAGAGTGCTTCCCGGGGGCCTATTTCGCCTGGGGTTCCTCAGAAGCCAGCGGCAGCTCTTCCGGCACACAGCGGTCATCATGCAAAATTGGTGCACGATCGACTGCCCTATGTGTCCCCAGGGCATAACATAGTTAAGGCACTCCCTTTCAGAGTATGGCTTCGTGGATACCACTGCACACCCAACTCTGCAGATGTGAAACACTGGACCTTACCTTGAGGCCTTAGGTCCCCTTTCATTCGGCTGGAGCTGCATCTGGAGTGCAGTGTGTTGGATTCTAGAAAGGAATGCCAGCACATGATTAACTTTGAGAGAGCCAGCATTGGCCCACAGCGACAATCGTGCAGTGAAGAGGAGTTGGGCCGCTAGTGCTGTTCAGGCAGATTTGAAGCCCAGAGCAAGTCGCTTCGGTACAAGGAGAATGCGAACGTTCCCGTCGGTGTGCCACTTTCAACCTTGATGACACAGCAGCTTTATCTGACGATTCTGCCTAGCTTCTAGTACTAGGGAAACACTGCCTCCTTCTGCTAAGGTAGGTTTTCACGTGGGGAGTGCTGTACGTGCAGAAGAGCACTCCCCCGCCGGGCAAAAGTTAGGCCTTGGTGAATCTGGATGGTCCCAGAAGTCCAGCATTGTCACAGGGAAACCTGTCCGTTGTTTTTCCTCTGGAACTAAACATCGAGCATCAGACTGCCGTCGAGAGAGGTATTTGGCAGCCCACAGGTTTCAGTTGTGAGGCACAGTGGTGTTTCTCAGAAGAATCCAAATGCCTCCCTGGCTACGCCAGCATGGAATGTAAGGCTGCTTGGAACGGCGTTCCTGAGGCCGTTTGAATGCTGTTTACGTGAGAGCTGTCGAGCCATCCGGGCAGGGCTTTGCCATTACCGCTCCACGTTCACAGCCTTAAAGCCAACGAACCCATTTGCTTCCTGGGACTCAAACGCAACAGAAGAGTTGGACGGCATTCAGTGCCCTGTCACAGCTGTTACAACCCAAGTGAGTGCACAATGAGTCGTGAGATACGTAACGGTGTTGCAGCATTCCTTTAACACATGCTTCTTCGCTTCTAGGGCATACCTAAGCTTCCTATGGGAGATATCTGGACTTTTCCTTGAGGCCAGGGGTGCCAGTTCTTTGCCGGCAAGCTCCCATGTGCTCCTGGAGGAGCTCCCAGCAAGGAACTGAGACCAGCAAGCCTCATACGAGTACACTCACAGTTCTTTCGTGACGCCGTCAGGCAGCAAAGAGAAGATGGGCAGCAGGAGTGTTTTTCAGGCAGCTTTCAAACCGCAACTGTCTCGCCTACCACGGACGAAATGACGGTTTTGCCAGGGTGGCCCGGTTTCAAACTTGAGCTCATATGGTTATCCTCAGCAGTTTCTGACTACCTCAAGGAAACCCAGGGGCCAACAAGGGCCCGTCCATGGAGACCCTTTGGGCACAGGGACCATTGCATAGGATGAACTGGGTAAGTATTTCAGTAACTTAGGTAGGCCTCGGTGACCAATGCTCCTGCACATACCTAACAGTGTGAAAAGTGAAAAATGTACTGGTCTTCAGGCTGGATACAAAGCTTAGCTTTCGCTTCTGTGAGAGTGCTGTCCTGTGTCCCGGACTGTCTCGTCTGCACATTGTGTAGTAGCAGCGCAGTTCCCTTTCAGTCACTGGGGCCGATCCACTTGCAAAGAGAGTCTGCCAGGCGCTGCTTTCGCGAGGCTCTTTGAGGACTGGAACACTCTACCTAGCAACCCAGAAAGGAGCACGTTGCCCTTGCTCTGAATGTGAAGAGTGCTTCCCGGGGGCCTATTTCGCCTGGGGTTCCTCAGAAGCCAGCGGCAGCTCTTCCGGCACACAGCGGTCATCATGCAAAATTGGTGCACGATCGACTGCCCTATGTGTCCCCAGGGCATAACATAGTTAAGGCACTCCCTTTCAGAGTATGGCTTCGTGGATACCACTGCACACCCAACTCTGCAGATGTGAAACACTGGACCTTACCTTGAGGCCTTAGGTCCCCTTTCATTCGGCTGGAGCTGCATCTGGAGTGCAGTGTGTTGGATTCTAGAAAGGAATGCCAGCACATGATTAACTTTGAGAGAGCCAGCATTGGCCCACAGCGACAATCGTGCAGTGAAGAGGAGTTGGGCCGCTAGTGCTGTTCAGGCAGATTTGAAGCCCAGAGCAAGTCGCTTCGGTACAAGGAGAATGCGAACGTTCCCGTCGGTGTGCCACATTCAACCTTGATGACACAGCAGCTTTATCTGACGATTCTGCCTAGCTTCTAGTACTAGGGAAAGACTGCCTCCTTCTGCTAAGGTAGGTTTTCACGTGGGGAGTGCTGTACGTGCAGAAGAGCACTCCCCCGCCGGGCAAAAGTTAGGCCATGGTGAATCTGGATGGTCCCAGAAGTCCAGCATTGTCACAGGGAAACCTGTCCGTTGTTTTTCCTCTGGAACTAAACATCGAGCATGCGACTGCCGTCGGGAGACGTATTTGGCAGCCCACAGGTTTCAGTTGTGAGGCACAGTGGTGTTTCTCAGAAGAATCCAAATGCCTCCCTGGCTACGCCAGCATGGAATGTAAGGCTGCTTGGAACGGCGTTCCTGAGGCCGTTTGAATGCTGTTTACGTGAGAGCTGTCGAGCCATCCGGGCAGGGCTTTGCCATTACCGCTCCACGTTCACAGCCTTAAAGCCAACGAACCCATTTGCTTCCTGGGACTCAAACGCAACAGAAGAGTTGGACGGCATTCAGTGCCCTGTCACAGCTGTTACAACCCAAGTGAGTGCACAATGAGTCGTGAGATACGTAACGGTGTTGCAGCATTCCTTTAACACATGCTTCTTCGCTTCTAGGGCATACCTAAGCTTCCTATGGGAGATATCTGGACTTTTCCTTGAGGCCAGGGGTGCCAGTTCTTTGCCGGCAAGCTCCCATGTGCTCCTGGAGGAGCTCCCAGCAAGGAACTGAGACCAGCAAGCCTCATACGAGTACACTCACAGTTCTTTCGTGACGCCGTCAGGCAGCAAAGAGAAGATGGGCAGCAGGAGTGTTTTTCAGGCAGCTTTCAAACCGCAACTGTCTCGCCTACCACGGACGAAATGACGGTTTTGCCAGGGTGGCCCGGTTTCAAACTTGAGCTCATATGGTTATCCTCAGCAGTTTCTGACGACCTCAAGGAAACACACGGGGCCCACAAGGGCCCGTCCATGGAGACCCTTTGGGCACAGGGACCATTGCATAGGATGAACTGGGTAAGTATTTCAGTAACTTAGGTAGGCCTCGGTTACCAATGCTCCTGCACATACCTAACAGTGTGAAAAGTGAAAAATGTACTGGTCTTCAGGCTGGATGCAAAGCTTAGCTTTCGCTTCTGTGAGAGTGCTGTCCTGTGTCCCGGACTGTCTCGTCTGCACATTGTGTAGTAGCAGCGCAGTTCCCTTTCAGTCACTGGGGCCGATCCACTTGCAAAGAGAGTCTGCCAGGCGCTGCTTTCGCGAGGCTCTTTGACGACTGGAACACTCTACCTAGCAACCCAGAAAGGAGCACGTTGCCCTTGCTCTGAATGTGAAGAGTGCTTCCCGGGGGCCTATTTCGCCTGGGGTTCCTCAGAAGCCAGCGGCAGCTCTTCCGGCACACAGCGGTCATCATGCAAAATTGGTGCACGATCGACTGCCCTATGTGTCCCCAGGGCATAACATAGTTAAGGCACTCCCTTTCAGAGTATGGCTTCGTGGATACCACTGCACACCCAACTCTGCAGATGTGAAACACTGGACCTTACCTTGAGGCCTTAGGTCCCCTTTCATTCGGCTGGAGCTGCATCTGGAGTGCAGTGTGTTGGATTCTAGAAAGGAATGCCAGCACATGATTAACTTTGAGAGAGCCAGCAGTGGCCCACAGCGACAATCGTGCAGTGAAGAGGAGTTGGGCCGCTAGTGCTGTTCAGGCAGATTTGAAGCCCAGAGCAAGTCGCTTCGGTACAAGGAGAATGCGAACGTTCCCGTCGGTGTGCCACTTTCAACCTTGATGACACAGCAGCTTTATCTGACGATTCTGCCTAGCTTCTAGTACTAGGGAAAGACTGCCTCCTTCTGCTAAGGTAGGTTTTCACGTGGGGAGTGCTGTACGTGCAGAAGAGCACTCCCCCGCCGGGCAAAAGTTAGGCCTTGGTGAATCTGGATGGTCCCAGAAGTCCAGCATTGTCACAGGGAAACCTGTCCGTTGTTTTTCCTCTGGAACTAAACATCGAGCATGCGACTGCCGTCGGGAGACGTATTTGGCAGCCCACAGGTTTCAGTTGTGAGGCACAGTGGTGTTTCTCAGAAGAATCCAAATGCCTCCCTGGCTACGCCAGCATGGAATGTAAGGCTGCTTGGAACGGCGTTCCTGAGGCCGTTTGAATGCTGTTTACGTGAGAGCTGTCGAGCCATCCGGGCAGGGCTTTGCCATTACCGCTCCACGTTCACAGCCTTAAAGCCAACGAAGCCATTTGCTTCCTGGGACTCAAACGCAACAGAAGAGTTGGACGGAATTCAGTGCCCTGTCACAGCTGTTACAACCCAAGTGAGTGCACAATGAGTCGTGAGATACGTAACGGTGTTGCAGCATTCCTTTAACACATGCTTCTTCGCTTCTAGGGCATACCTAAGCTTCCTATGGGAGATATCTGGACTTTTCCTTGAGGCCAGGGGTGCCAGTTCTTTGCCGGCAAGCTCCCATGTGCTCCTGGAGGAGCTCCCAGCAAGGAACTGAGACCAGCAAGCCTCATACGAGTACACTCACAGTTCTTTCGTGACGCCGTCAGGCAGCAAAGAGAAGATGGGCAGCAGGAGTGTTTTTCAGGCAGCTTTCAAACCGCAACTGTCTCGCCTACCACGGACGAAATGACGGTTTTGCCAGGGTGGCCCGGTTTCAAACTTGAGCTCATATGGTTATCCTCAGCAGTTTCTGACGACCTCAAGGAAACACACGGGGCCCACAAGGGCCCGTCCATGGAGACCCTTTGGGCACAGGGACCATTGCATAGGATGAACTGGGTAAGTATTTCAGTAACTTAGGTAGGCCTCGGTTACCAATGCTCCTGCACATACCTAACAGTGTGAAAAGTGAAAAATGTACTGGTCTTCAGGCTGGATGCAAAGCTTAGCTTTCGCTTCTGTGAGAGTGCTGTCCTGTGTCCCGGACTGTCTCGTCTGCACATTGTGTAGTAGCAGCGCAGTTCCCTTTCAGTCACTGGGGCCGATCCACTTGCAAAGAGAGTCTGCCAGGCGCTGCTTTCGCGAGGCTCTTTGACGACTGGAACACTCTACCTAGCAACCCAGAAAGGAGCACGTTGCCCTTGCTCTGAATGTGAAGAGTGCTTCCCGGGGGCCTATTTCGCCTGGGGTTCCTCAGAAGCCAGCGGCAGCTCTTCCGGCACACAGCGGTCATCATGCAAAATTGGTGCACGATCGACTGCCCTATGTGTCCCCAGGGCATAACATAGTTAAGGCACTCCCTTTCAGATTATGGCTTCGTGGATACCACTGCACACCCAACTCTGCAGATGTGAAACACTGGACCTTACCTTGAGGCCTTAGGTCCCCTTTCATTCGGCTGGAGCTGCATCTGGAGTGCAGTGTGTTGGATTCTAGAAAGGAATGCCAGCACATGATTAACTTTGAGAGAGCCAGCATTGGCCCACAGCGACAATCGTGCAGTGAAGAGGAGTTGGGCCGCTAGTGCTGTTCAGGCAGATTTGAAGCCCAGAGCAAGTCGCTTCGGTACAAGGAGAATGCGAACGTTCCCGTCGGTGTGCCACTTTCAACCTTGATGACACAGCAGCTTTATCTGACGATTCTGCCTAGCTTCTAGTACTAGGGAAAGACTGCCTCCTTCTGCTAAGGTAGGTTTTCACGTGGGGAGTGCTGTACGTGCAGAAGAGCACTCCCCCGCCGGGCAAAAGTTAGGCCTTGGTGAATCTGGATGGTCCCAGAAGTCCAGCATTGTCACAGGGAAACCTGTCCGTTGTTTTTCCTCTGGAACTAAACATCGAGCATGCGACTGCCGTCGGGAGACGTATTTGGCAGCCCACAGGTTTCAGTTGTGAGGCACAGTGGTGTTTCTCAGAAGAATCCAAATGCCTCCCTGGCTACGCCAGCATGGAATGTAAGGCTGCTTGGAACGGCGTTCCTGAGGCCGTTTGAATGCTGTTTACGTGAGAGCTGTCGAGCCATCCGGGCAGGGCTTTGCCATTACCGCTCCACGTTCACAGCCTTAAAGCCAACGAACCCATTTGCTTCCTGGGACTCAAACGCAACAGAAGAGTTGGACGGCATTCAGTGCCCTGTCACAGCTGTTACAACCCAAGTGAGTGCACAATGAGTCGTGAGATACGTAACGGTGTTGCAGCATTCCTTTAACACATGCTTCTTCGCTTCTAGGGCATACCTAAGCTTCCTATGGGAGATATCTGGACTTTTCCTTGAGGCCAGGGGTGCCAGTTCTTTGCCGGCAAGCTCCCATGTGCTCCTGGAGGAGCTCCCAGCAAGGAACTGAGACCAGCAAGCCTCATACGAGTACACTCACAGTTCTTTCGTGACGCCGTCAGGCAGCAAAGAGAAGATGGGCAGCAGGAGTGTTTTTCAGGCAGCTTTCAAACCGCAACTGTCTCGCCTACCACGGACGAAATGACGGTTTTGCCAGGGTGGCCCGGTTTCAAACTTGAGCTCATATGGTTATCCTCAGCAGTTTCTGACGACCTCAAGGAAACACACGGGGCCCACAAGGGCCCGTCCATGGAGACCCTTTGGGCACAGGGACCATTGCATAGGATGAACTGGGTAAGTATTTCAGTAACTTAGGTAGGCCTCAGTGACCAATGCTCCTGCACATACCTAACAGTGTGAAAAGTGAAAAATGTACTGGTCTTCAGGCTGGATGCAAAGCTTAGCTTTCGCTTCTGTGAGAGTGCTGTCCTGTGTCCCGGACTGTCTCGTCTGCACATTGTGTAGTAGCAACGCAGTTCCCTTTCAGTCACTGGGGCCGATCCACTTGCAAAGAGAGTCTGCCAGGCGCTGCTTTCGCGAGGCTCTTTGACGACTGGAACACTCTACCTAGCAACCCAGAAAGGAGCACGTTGCCCTTGCTCTGAATGTGAAGAGTGCTTCCCGGGGGCCTATTTCGCCTGGGGTTCCTCAGAAGCCAGCGGCAGCTCTTCCGGCACACAGCGGTCATCATGCAAAATTGGTGCACGATCGACTGCCCTATGTGTCCCCAGGGCATAACATAGTTAAGGCACTCCCTTTCAGAGTATGGCTTCGTGGATACCACTGCACACCCAACTCTGCAGATGTGAAACACTGGACCTTACCTTGAGGCCTTAGGTCCCCTTTCATTCGGCTGGAGCTGCATCTGGAGTGCAGTGTGTTGGATTCTAGAAAGGAATGCCAGCACATTATTAACTTTGAGAGAGCCAGCATTGGCCCACAGCGACAATCGTGCAGTGAAGAGGAGTTGGGCCGCTAGTGCTGTTCAGGCAGATTTGAAGCCCAGAGCAAGTCGCTTCGGTACAAGGAGAATGCGAACGTTCCCGTCGGTGTGCCACTTTCAACCTTGATGACACAGCAGCTTTATCTGACGATTCTGCCTAGCTTCTAGTACTAGGGAAAGACTGCCTCCTTCTGCTAAGGTAGGTTTTCACGTGGGGAGTGCTGTACGTGCAGAAGAGCACTCCCCCGCCGGGCAAAAGTTAGGCCTTGGTGAATCTGGATGGTCCCAGAAGTCCAGCATTGTCACAGGGAAACCTGTCCGTTGTTTTTCCTCTGGAACTAAACATCGAGCATGCGACTGCCGTCGGGAGACGTATTTGGCAGCCCACAGGTTTCAGTTGTGAGGCACAGTGGTGTTTCTCAGAAGAATCCAAATGCCTCCCTGGCTACGCCAGCATGGAATGTAAGGCTGCTTGGAACGGCGTTCCTGAGGCCGTTTGAATGCTGTTTACGTGAGAGCTGTCGAGCCATCCGGGCAGGGCTTTGCCATTACCATTCCACGTTCACAGCCTTAAAGCCAACGAACCCATTTGCTTCCTGGGACTCAAACGCAACAGAAGAGTTGGACGGCATTCAGTGCCCTGTCACAGCTGTTACAACCCAAGTGAGTGCACAATGAGTCGTGAGATACGTAACGGTGTTGCAGCATTCCTTTAACACATGCTTCTTCGCTTCTAGGGCATACCTAAGCTTCCTATGGGAGATATCTGGACTTTTCCTTGAGGCCAGGGGTGCCAGTTCTTTGCCGGCAAGCTCCCATGTGCTCCTGGAGGAGCTCCCAGCAAGGAACTGAGACCAGCAAGCCTCATACGAGTACACTCACAGTTCTTTCGTGACGCCGTCAGGCAGCAAAGAGAAGATGGGCAGCAGGAGTGTTTTTCAGGCAGCTTTCAAACCGCAACTGTCTCGCCTACCACGGACGAAATGACGGTTTTGCCAGGGTGGCCCGGTTTCAAACTTGAGCTCATATGGTTATCCTCAGCAGTTTCTGACGACCTCAAGGAAACACACGGGGCCCACAAGGGCCCGTCCATGGAGACCCTTTGGGCACAGGGACCATTGCATAGGATGAACTGGGTAAGTATTTCAGGAACTTAGGTAGGCCTCAGTGACCAATGCTCCTGCACATACCTAACAGTGTGAAAAGTGAAAAATGTACTGGTCTTCAGGCTGGATGCAAAGCTTAGCTTTCGCTTCTGTGAGAGTGCTGTCCTGTGTCCCGGACTGTCTCGTCTGCACATTGTGTAGTAGCAGCGCAGTTCCCTTTCAGTCACTGGGGCCGATCCACTTGCAAAGAGAGTCTGCCAGGCGCTGCTTTCGCGAGGCTCTTTGACGACTGGAACACTCTACCTAGCAACCCAGAAAGGAGCACGTTGCCCTTGCTCTGAATGTGAAGAGTGCTTCCCGGGGGCCTATTTCGCCTGGGGTTCCTCAGAAGCCAGCGGCAGCTCTTCCGGCACACAGCGGTCATCATGCAAAATTGGTGCACGATCGACTGCCCTATGTGTCCCCAGGGCATAACATAGTTAAGGCACTCCCTTTCAGAGTATGTCTTCGTGGATACCACTGCACACCCAACTCTGCAGATGTGAAACACTGGACCTTACCTTGAGGCCTTAGGTCCCCTTTCATTCGGCTGGAGCTGCATCTGGAGTGCAGTGTGTTGGATTCTAGAAAGGAATGCCAGCACATTATTAACTTTGAGAGAGCCAGCATTTGCCCAAAGCGACAATCGTGCAGTGAAGAGGAGTTGGGCCGCTAGTGCTGTTCAGGCAGATTTGAAGCCCAGAGCAAGTCGCTTCGGTACAAGGAGAATGCGAACGTTCCCGTCGGTGTGCCCCTTTCAACCTTGATGACACAGCAGCTTTATCTGACGATTCTGCCTAGCTTCTAGTACTAGGGAAAGACTGCCTCCTTCTGCTAAGGTAGGTTTTCACGTGGGGAGTGCTGTACGTGCAGAAGAGCACTCCCCCGCCGGGCAAAAGTTAGGCCTTGGTGAATCTGGATGGTCCCAGAAGTCCAGCATTGTCACAGGGAAACCTGTCCGTTGTTTTTCCTCTGGAACTAAACATCGAGCATGCGACTGCCGTCGGGAGACGTATTTGGCAGCCCACAGGTTTCAGTTGTGAGGCACAGTGGTGTTTCTCAGAAGAATCCAAATGCCTCCCTGGCTACGCCAGCATGGAATGTAAGGCTGCTTGGAACGGCGTTCCTGAGGCCGTTTGAATGCTGTTTACGTGAGAGCTGTCGAGCCATCCGGGCAGGGCTTTGCCATTACCGCTCCACGTTCACAGCCTTAAAGCCAACGAAGCCATTTGCTTCCTGGGACTCAAACGCAACAGAAGAGTTGGACGGCATTCAGTGCCCTGTCACAGCTGTTACAACCCAAGTGAGTGCACAATGAGTCGTGAGATACGTAACGGTGTTGCAGCATTCCTTTAACACATGCTTCTTCGCTTCTAGGGCATACCTAAGCTTCCTATGGGAGATATCTGGACTTTTCCTTGAGGCCAGGGGTGCCAGTTCTTTGCCGGCAAGCTCCCATGTGCTCCTGGAGGAGCTCCCAGCAAGGAACTGAGACCAGCAAGCCTCATAGAGTACACTCACAGTTCTTTCGTGACGCCGTCAGGCAGCAAAGAGAAGATGGGCAGCAGGAGTGTTTTTCAGGCAGCTTTCAAACCGCAACTGTCTCGCCTACCACGGACGAAATGACGGTTTTGCCAGGGTGGCCCGGTTTCAAACTTGAGCTCATATGGTTATCCTCAGCAGTTTCTGACGACCTCAAGGAAACACACGGGGCCCACAAGGGCCCGTCCATGGAGACCCTTTGGGCACAGGGACCATTGCATAGGATGAACTGGGTAAGTATTTCAGTAACTTAGGTAGGCCTCAGTGACCAATGCTCCTGCACATACCTAACAGTGTGAAAAGTGAAAAATGTACTGGTCTTCAGGCTGGATGCAAAGCTTAGCTTTCGCTTCTGTGAGAGTGCTGTCCTGTGTCCCGGACTGTCTCGTCTGCACATTGTGTAGTAGCAGCGCAGTTCCCTTTCAGTCACTGGGGCCGATCCACTTGCAAAGAGAGTCTGCCAGGCGCTGCTTTCGCGAGGCTCTTTGACGACTGGAACACTCTACCTAGCAACCCAGAAAGGAGCACGTTGCCCGTGCTCTGAATGTGAAGAGTGCTTCCCGGGGGCCTATTTCGCCTGGGGTTCCTCAGAAGCCAGCGGCAGCTCTTCCGGCACACAGCGGTCATCATGCAAAATTGGTGCACGATCGACTGCCCTATGTGTCCCCAGGGCATAACATAGTTAAGGCACTCCCTTTCAGATTATGGCTTCGTGGATACCACTGCACACCCAACTCTGCAGATGTGAAACACTGGACCTTACCTTGAGGCCTTAGGTCCCCTTTCATTCGGCTGGAGCTGCATCTGGAGTGCAGTGTGTTGGATTCTAGAAAGGAATGCCAGCACATGATTAACTTTGAGAGAGCCAGCATTGGCCCACAGCGACAATCGTGCAGTGAAGAGGAGTTGGGCCGCTAGTGCTGTTCAGGCAGATTTGAAGCCCAGAGCAAGTCGCTTCGGTACAAGGAGAATGCGAACGTTCCCGTCGGTGTGCCACTTTCAACCTTGATGACACAGCAGCTTTATCTGACGATTCTGCCTAGCTTCTAGTACTAGGGAAAGACTGCCTCCTTCTGCTAAGGTAGGTTTTCACGTGGGGAGTGCTGTACGTGCAGAAGAGCACTCCCCCGCCGGGCAAAAGTTAGGCCTTGGTGAATCTGGATGGTCCCAGAAGTCCAGCATTGTCACAGGGAAACCTGTCCGTTGTTTTTCCTCTGGAACTAAACATCGAGCATGCGACTGCCGTCGGGAGACGTATTTGGCAGCCCACAGGTTTCAGTTGTGAGGCACAGTGGTGTTTCTCAGAAGAATCCAAATGCCTCCCTGGCTACGCCAGCATGGAATGTAAGGCTGCTTGGAACGGCGTTCCTGAGGCCGTTTGAATGCTGTTTACGTGAGAGCTGTCGAGCCATCCGGGCAGGGCTTTGCCATTACCGCTCCACGTTCACAGCCTTAAAGCCAACGAACCCATTTGCTTCCTGGGACTCAAACGCAACAGAAGAGTTGGACGGCATTCAGTGCCCTGTCACAGCTGTTACAACCCAAGTGAGTGCACAATGAGTCGTGAGATACGTAACGGTGTTGCAGCATTCCTTTAACACATGCTTCTTCGCTTCTAGGGCATACCTAAGCTTCCTATGGGAGATATCTGGACTTTTCCTTGAGGCCAGGGGTGCCAGTTCTTTGCCGGCAAGCTCCCATGTGCTCCTGGAGGAGCTCCCAGCAAGGAACTGAGACCAGCAAGCCTCATACGAGTACACTCACAGTTCTTTCGTGACGCCGTCAGGCAGCAAAGAGAAGATGGGCAGCAGGAGTGTTTTTCAGGCAGCTTTCAAACCGCAACTGTCTCGCCTACCACGGACGAAATGACGGTTTTGCCAGGGTGGCCCGGTTTCAAACTTGAGCTCATATGGTTATCCTCAGCAGTTTCTGACGACCTCAAGGAAACACACGGGGCCCACAAGGGCCCGTCCATGGAGACCCTTTGGGCACAGGGACCATTGCATAGGATGAACTGGGTAAGTATTTCAGTAACTTAGGTAGGCCTCAGTGACCAATGCTCCTGCACATACCTAACAGTGTGAAAAGTGAAAAATGTACTGGTCTTCAGGCTGGATGCAAAGCTTAGCTTTCGCTTCTGTGAGAGTGCTGTCCTGTGTCCCGGACTGTCTCGTCTGCACATTGTGTAGTAGCAACGCAGTTCCCTTTCAGTCACTGGGGCCGATCCACTTGCAAAGAGAGTCTGCCAGGCGCTGCTTTCGCGAGGCTCTTTGACGACTGGAACACTCTACCTAGCAACCCAGAAAGGAGCACGTTGCCCTTGCTCTGAATGTGAAGAGTGCTTCCCGGGGGCCTATTTCGCCTGGGGTTCCTCAGAAGCCAGCGGCAGCTCTTCCGGCACACAGCGGTCATCATGCAAAATTGGTGCACGATCGACTGCCCTATGTGTCCCCAGGGCATAACATAGTTAAGGCACTCCCTTTCAGAGTATGGCTTCGTGGATACCACTGCACACCCAACTCTGCAGATGTGAAACACTGGACCTTACCTTGAGGCCTTAGGTCCCCTTTCATTCGGCTGGAGCTGCATCTGGAGTGCAGTGTGTTGGATTCTAGAAAGGAATGCCAGCACATTATTAACTTTGAGAGAGCCAGCATTGGCCCACAGCGACAATCGTGCAGTGAAGAGGAGTTGGGCCGCTAGTGCTGTTCAGGCAGATTTGAAGCCCAGAGCAAGTCGCTTCGGTACAAGGAGAATGCGAACGTTCCCGTCGGTGTGCCACTTTCAACCTTGATGACACAGCAGCTTTATCTGACGATTCTGCCTAGCTTCTAGTACTAGGGAAAGACTGCCTCCTTCTGCTAAGGTAGGTTTTCACGTGGGGAGTGCTGTACGTGCAGAAGAGCACTCCCCCGCCGGGCAAAAGTTAGGCCTTGGTGAATCTGGATGGTCCCAGAAGTCCAGCATTGTCACAGGGAAACCTGTCCGTTGTTTTTCCTCTGGAACTAAACATCGAGCATGCGACTGCCGTCGGGAGACGTATTTGGCAGCCCACAGGTTTCAGTTGTGAGGCACAGTGGTGTTTCTCAGAAGAATCCAAATGCCTCCCTGGCTACGCCAGCATGGAATGTAAGGCTGCTTGGAACGGCGTTCCTGAGGCCGTTTGAATGCTGTTTACGTGAGAGCTGTCGAGCCATCCGGGCAGGGCTTTGCCATTACCGCTCCACGTTCACAGCCTTAAAGCCAACGAAGCCATTTGCTTCCTGGGACTCAAACGCAACAGAAGAGTTGGACGGCATTCAGTGCCCTGTCACAGCTGTTACAACCCAAGTGAGTGCACAATGAGTCGTGAGATACGTAACGGTGTTGCAGCATTCCTTTAACACATGCTTCTTCGCTTCTAGGGCATACCTAAGCTTCCTATGGGAGATATCTGGACTTTTCCTTGAGGCCAGGGGTGCCAGTTCTTTGCCGGCAAGCTCCCATGTGCTCCTGGAGGAGCTCCCAGCAAGGAACTGAGACCAGCAAGCCTCATACGAGTACACTCACAGTTCTTTCGTGACGCCGTCAGGCAGCAAAGAGAAGATGGGCAGCAGGAGTGTTTTTCAGGCAGCTTTCAAACCGCAACTGTCTCGCCTACCACGGACGAAATGACGGTTTTGCCAGGGTGGCCCGGTTTCAAACTTGAGCTCATATGGTTATCCTCAGCAGTTTCTGACGACCTCAAGGAAACACACGGGGCCCACAAGGGCCCGTCCATGGAGACCCTTTGGGCACAGGGACCATTGCATAGGATGAACTGGGTAAGTATTTCAGTAACTTAGGTAGGCCTCAGTGACCAATGCTCCTGCACATACCTAACAGTGTGAAAAGTGAAAAATGTACTGGTCTTCAGGCTGGATGCAAAGCTTAGCTTTCGCTTCTGTGAGAGTGCTGTCCTGTGTCCCGGACTGTCTCGTCTGCACATTGTGTAGTAGCAGCGCAGTTCCCTTTCAGTCACTGGGGCCGATCCACTTGCAAAGAGAGTCTGCCAGGCGCTGCTTTCGCGAGGCTCTTTGACGACTGGAACACTCTACCTAGCAACCCAGAAAGGAGCACGTTGCCCTTGCTCTGAATGTGAAGAGTGCTTCCCGGGGGCCTATTTCGCCTGGGGTTCCTCAGAAGCCAGCGGCAGCTCTTCCGGCACACAGCGGTCATCATGCAAAATTGGTGCACGATCGACTGCCCTATGTGTCCCCAGGGCATAACATAGTTAAGGCACTCCCTTTCAGAGTATGGCTTCGTGGATACCACTGCACACCCAACTCTGCAGATGTGAAACACTGGACCTTACCTTGAGGCCTTAGGTCCCCTTTCATTCGGCTGGAGCTGCATCTGGAGTGCAGTGTGTTGGATTCTAGAAAGGAATGCCAGCACATTATTAACTTTGAGAGAGCCAGCATTGGCCCAAAGCGACAATCGTGCAGTGAAGAGGAGTTGGGCCGCTAGTGCTGTTCAGGCAGATTTGAAGCCCAGAGCAAGTCGCTTCGGTACAAGGAGAATGCGAACGTTCCCGTCGGTGTGCCCCTTTCAACCTTGATGACACAGCAGCTTTATCTGACGATTCTGCCTAGCTTCTAGTACTAGGGAAAGACTGCCTCCTTCTGCTAAGGTAGGTTTTCACGTGGGGAGTGCTGTACGTGCAGAAGAGCACTCCCCCGCCGGGCAAAAGTTAGGCCTTGGTGAATCTGGATGGTCCCAGAAGTCCAGCATTGTCACAGGGAAACCTGTCCGTTGTTTTTCCTCTGGAACTAAACATCGAGCATGCGACTGCCGTCGGGAGACGTATTTGGCAGCCCACAGGTTTCAGTTGTGAGGCACAGTGGTGTTTCTCAGAAGAATCCAAATGCCTCCCTGGCTACGCCAGCATGGAATGTAAGGCTGCTTGGAACGGCGTTCCTGAGGCCGTTTGAATGCTGTTTACGTGAGAGCTGTCGAGCCATCCGGGCAGGGCTTTGCCATTACCGCTCCACGTTCACAGCCTTAAAGCCAACGAAGCCATTTGCTTCCTGGGACTCAAACGCAACAGAAGAGTTGGACGGCATTCAGTGCCCTGTCACAGCTGTTACAACCCAAGTGAGTGCACAATGAGTCGTGAGATACGTAACGGTGTTGCAGCATTCCTTTAACACATGCTTCTTCGCTTCTAGGGCATACCTAAGCTTCCTATGGGAGATATCTGGACTTTTCCTTGAGGCCAGGGGTGCCAGTTCTTTGCCGGCAAGCTCCCATGTGCTCCTGGAGGAGCTCCCAGCAAGGAACTGAGACCAGCAAGCCTCATACGAGTACACTCACAGTTCTTTCGTGACGCCGTCAGGCAGCAAAGAGAAGATGGGCAGCAGGAGTGTTTTTCAGGCAGCTTTCAAACCGCAACTGTCTCGCCTACCACGGACGAAATGACGGTTTTGCCAGGGTGGCCCGGTTTCAAACTTGAGCTCATATGGTTATCCTCAGCAGTTTCTGACGACCTCAAGGAAACACACGGGGCCCACAAGGGCCCGTCCATGGAGACCCTTTGGGCACAGGGACCATTGCATAGGATGAACTGGGTAAGTATTTCAGTAACTTAGGTAGGCCTCAGTGACCAATGCTCCTGCACATACCTAACAGTGTGAAAAGTGAAAAATGTACTGGTCTTCAGGCTGGATGCAAAGCTTAGCTTTCGCTTCTGTGAGAGTGCTGTCCTGTGTCCCGGACTGTCTCGTCTGCACATTGTGTAGTAGCAGCGCAGTTCCCTTTCAGTCACTGGGGCCGATCCACTTGCAAAGAGAGTCTGCCAGGCGCTGCTTTCGCGAGGCTCTTTGACGACTGGAACACTCTACCTAGCAACCCAGAAAGGAGCACGTTGCCCGTGCTCTGAATGTGAAGAGTGCTTCCCGGGGGCCTATTTCGCCTGGGGTTCCTCAGAAGCCAGCGGCAGCTCTTCCGGCACACAGCGGTCATCATGCAAAATTGGTGCACGATCGACTGCCCTATGTGTCCCCAGGGCATAACATAGTTAAGGCACTCCCTTTCAGAGTATGGCTTCGTGGATACCACTGCACACCCAACTCTGCAGATGTGAAACACTGGACCTTACCTTGAGGCCTTAGGTCCCCTTTCATTCGGCTGGAGCTGCATCTGGAGTGCAGTGTGTTGGATTCTAGAAAGGAATGCCAGCACATTATTAACTTTGAGAGAGCCAGCATTGGCCCAAAGCGACAATCGTGCAGTGAAGAGGAGTTGGGCCGCTAGTGCTGTTCAGGCAGATTTGAAGCCCAGAGCAAGTCGCTTCGGTACAAGGAGAATGCGAACGTTCCCGTCGGTGTGCCCCTTTCAACCTTGATGACACAGCAGCTTTATCTGACGATTCTGCCTAGCTTCTAGTACTAGGGAAAGACTGCCTCCTTCTGCTAAGGTAGGTTTTCACGTGGGGAGTGCTGTACGTGCAGAAGAGCACTCCCCCGCCGGGCAAAAGTTAGGCCTTGGTGAATCTGGATGGTCCCAGAAGTCCAGCATTGTCACAGGGAAACCTGTCCGTTGTTTTTCCTCTGGAACTAAACATCGAGCATGCGACTGCCGTCGGGAGACGTATTTGGCAGCCCACAGGTTTCAGTTGTGAGGCACAGTGGTGTTTCTCAGAAGAATCCAAATGCCTCCCTGGCTACGCCAGCATGGAATGTAAGGCTGCTTGGAACGGCGTTCCTGAGGCCGTTTGAATGCTGTTTACGTGAGAGCTGTCGAGCCATCCGGGCAGGGCTTTGCCATTACCGCTCCACGTTCACAGCCTTAAAGCCAACGAAGCCATTTGCTTCCTGGGACTCAAACGCAACAGAAGAGTTGGACGGCATTCAGTGCCCTGTCACAGCTGTTACAACCCAAGTGAGTGCACAATGAGTCGTGAGATACGTAACGGTGTTGCAGCATTCCTTTAACACATGCTTCTTCGCTTCTAGGGCATACCTAAGCTTCCTATGGGAGATATCTGGACTTTTCCTTGAGGCCAGGGGTGCCAGTTCTTTGCCGGCAAGCTCCCATGTGCTCCTGGAGGAGCTCCCAGCAAGGAACTGAGACCAGCAAGCCTCATACGAGTACACTCACAGTTCTTTCGTGACGCCGTCAGGCAGCAAAGAGAAGATGGGCAGCAGGAGTGTTTTTCAGGCAGCTTTCAAACCGCAACTGTCTCGCCTACCACGGACGAAATGACGGTTTTGCCAGGGTGGCCCGGTTTCAAACTTGAGCTCATATGGTTATCCTCAGCAGTTTCTGACGACCTCAAGGAAACACACGGGGCCCACAAGGGCCCGTCCATGGAGACCCTTTGGGCACAGGGACCATTGCATAGGATGAACTGGGTAAGTATTTCAGTAACTTAGGTAGGCCTCAGTGACCAATGCTCCTGCACATACCTAACAGTGTGAAAAGTGAAAAATGTACTGGTCTTCAGGCTGGATGCAAAGCTTAGCTTTCGCTTCTGTGAGAGTGCTGTCCTGTGTCCCGGACTGTCTCGTCTGCACATTGTGTAGTAGCAGCGCAGTTCCCTTTCAGTCACTGGGGCCGATCCACTTGCAAAGAGAGTCTGCCAGGCGCTGCTTTCGCGAGGCTCTTTGACGACTGGAACACTCTACCTAGCAACCCAGAAAGGAGCACGTTGCCCGTGCTCTGAATGTGAAGAGTGCTTCCCGGGGGCCTATTTCGCCTGGGGTTCCTCAGAAGCCAGCGGCAGCTCTTCCGGCACACAGCGGTCATCATGCAAAATTGGTGCACGATCGACTGCCCTATGTGTCCCCAGGGCATAACATAGTTAAGGCACTCCCTTTCAGAGTATGGCTTCGTGGATACCACTGCACACCCAACTCTGCAGATGTGAAACACTGGACCTTACCTTGAGGCCTTAGGTCCCCTTTCATTCGGCTGGAGCTGCATCTGGAGTGCAGTGTGTTGGATTCTAGAAAGGAATGCCAGCACATTATTAACTTTGAGAGAGCCAGCATTGGCCCACAGCGACAATCGTGCAGTGAAGAGGAGTTGGGCCGCTAGTGCTGTTCAGGCAGATTTGAAGCCCAGAGCAAGTCGCTTCGGTACAAGGAGAATGCGAACGTTCCCGTCGGTGTGCCACTTTCAACCTTGATGACACAGCAGCTTTATCTGACGATTCTGCCTAGCTTCTAGTACTAGGGAAAGACTGCCTCCTTCTGCTAAGGTAGGTTTTCACGTGGGGAGTGCTGTACGTGCAGAAGAGCACTCCCCCGCCGGGCAAAAGTTAGGCCTTGGTGAATCTGGATGGTCCCAGAAGTCCAGCATTGTCACAGGGAAACCTGTCCGTTGTTTTTCCTCTGGAACTAAACATCGAGCATGCGACTGCCGTCGGGAGACGTATTTGGCAGCCCACAGGTTTCAGTTGTGAGGCACAGTGGTGTTTCTCAGAAGAATCCAAATGCCTCCCTGGCTACGCCAGCATGGAATGTAAGGCTGCTTGGAACGGCGTTCCTGAGGCCGTTTGAATGCTGTTTACGTGAGAGCTGTCGAGCCATCCGGGCAGGGCTTTGCCATTACCATTCCACGTTCACAGCCTTAAAGCCAACGAACCCATTTGCTTCCTGGGACTCAAACGCAACAGAAGAGTTGGACGGCATTCAGTGCCCTGTCACAGCTGTTACAACCCAAGTGAGTGCACAATGAGTCGTGAGATACGTAACGGTGTTGCAGCATTCCTTTAACACATGCTTCTTCGCTTCTAGGGCATACCTAAGCTTCCTATGGGAGATATCTGGACTTTTCCTTGAGGCCAGGGGTGCCAGTTCTTTGCCGGCAAGCTCCCATGTGCTCCTGGAGGAGCTCCCAGCAAGGAACTGAGACCAGCAAGCCTCATACGAGTACACTCACAGTTCTTTCGTGACGCCGTCAGGCAGCAAAGAGAAGATGGGCAGCAGGAGTGTTTTTCAGGCAGCTTTCAAACCGCAACTGTCTCGCCTACCACGGACGAAATGACGGTTTTGCCAGGGTGGCCCGGTTTCAAACTTGAGCTCATATGGTTATCCTCAGCAGTTTCTGACGACCTCAAGGAAACACACGGGGCCCACAAGGGCCCGTCCATGGAGACACTTTGGGCACAGGGACCATTGCATAGGATGAACTGGGTAAGTATTTCAGTAACTTAGGTAGGCCTCAGTGACCAATGCTCCTGCACATACCTAACAGTGTGAAAAGTGAAAAATGTACTGGTCTTCAGGCTGGATGCAAAGCTTAGCTTTCGCTTCTGTGAGAGTGCTGTCCTGTGTCCCGGACTGTCTCGTCTGCACATTGTGTAGTAGCAGCGCAGTTCCCTTTCAGTCACTGGGGCCGATCCACTTGCAAAGAGAGTCTGCCAGGCGCTGCTTTCGCGAGGCTCTTTGACGACTGGAACACTCTACCTAGCAACCCAGAAAGGAGCACGTTGCCCGTGCTCTGAATGTGAAGAGTGCTTCCCGGGGGCCTATTTCGCCTGGGGTTCCTCAGAAGCCAGCGGCAGCTCTTCCGGCACACAGCGGTCATCATGCAAAATTGGTGCACGATCGACTGCCCTATGTGTCCCCAGGGCATAACATAGTTAAGGCACTCCCTTTCAGAGTATGGCTTCGTGGATACCACTGCACACCCAACTCTGCAGATGTGAAACACTGGACCTTACCTTGAGGCCTTAGGTCCCCTTTCATTCGGCTGGAGCTGCATCTGGAGTGCAGTGTGTTGGATTCTAGAAAGGAATGCCAGCACATTATTAACTTTGAGAGAGCCAGCATTGGCCCACAGCGACAATCGTGCAGTGAAGAGGAGTTGGGCCGCTAGTGCTGTTCAGGCAGATTTGAAGCCCAGAGCAAGTCGCTTCGGTACAAGGAGAATGCGAACGTTCCCGTCGGTGTGCCACTTTCAACCTTGATGACACAGCAGCTTTATCTGACGATTCTGCCTAGCTTCTAGTACTAGGGAAAGACTGCCTCCTTCTGCTAAGGTAGGTTTTCACGTGGGGAGTGCTGTACGTGCAGAAGAGCACTCCCCCGCCGGGCAAAAGTTAGGCCTTGGTGAATCTGGATGGTCCCAGAAGTCCAGCATTGTCACAGGGAAACCTGTCCGTTGTTTTTCCTCTGGAACTAAACATCGAGCATGCGACTGCCGTCGGGAGACGTATTTGGCAGCCCACAGGTTTCAGTTGTGAGGCACAGTGGTGTTTCTCAGAAGAATCCAAATGCCTCCCTGGCTACGCCAGCATGGAATGTAAGGCTGCTTGGAACGGCGTTCCTGAGGCCGTTTGAATGCTGTTTACGTGAGAGCTGTCGAGCCATCCGGGCAGGGCTTTGCCATTACCGCTCCACGTTCACAGCCTTAAAGCCAACGAACCCATTTGCTTCCTGGGACTCAAACGCAACAGAAGAGTTGGACGGCATTCAGTGCCCTGTCACAGCTGTTACAACCCAAGTGAGTGCACAATGAGTCGTGAGATACGTAACGGTGTTGCAGCATTCCTTTAACACATGCTTCTTCGCTTCTAGGGCATACCTAAGCTTCCTATGGGAGATATCTGGACTTTTCCTTGAGGCCAGGGGTGCCAGTTCTTTGCCGGCAAGCTCCCATGTGCTCCTGGAGGAGCTCCCAGCAAGGAACTGAGACCAGCAAGCCTCATACGAGTACACTCACAGTTCTTTCGTGACGCCGTCAGGCAGCAAAGAGAAGATGGGCAGCAGGAGTGTTTTTCAGGCAGCTTTCAAACCGCAACTGTCTCGCCTACCACGGACGAAATGACGGTTTTGCCAGGGTGGCCCGGTTTCAAACTTGAGCTCATATGGTTATCCTCAGCAGTTTCTGACGACCTCAAGGAAACACACGGGGCCCACAAGGGCCCGTCCATGGAGACCCTTTGGGCACAGGGACCATTGCATAGGATGAACTGGGTAAGTATTTCAGTAACTTAGGTAGGCCTCAGTGACCAATGCTCCTGCACATACCTAACAGTGTGAAAAGTGAAAAATGTACTGGTCTTCAGGCTGGATGCAAAGCTTAGCTTTCGCTTCTGTGAGAGTGCTGTCCTGTGTCCCGGACTGTCTCGTCTGCACATTGTGTAGTAGCAGCGCAGTTCCCTTTCAGTCACTGGGGCCGATCCACTTGCAAAGAGAGTCTGCCAGGCGCTGCTTTCGCGAGGCTCTTTGACGACTGGAACACTCTACCTAGCAACCCAGAAAGGAGCACGTTGCCCGTGCTCTGAATGTGAAGAGTGCTTCCCGGGGGCCTATTTCGCCTGGGGTTCCTCAGAAGCCAGCGGCAGCTCTTCCGGCACACAGCGGTCATCATGCAAAATTGGTGCACGATCGACTGCCCTATGTGTCCCCAGGGCATAACATAGTTAAGGCACTCCCTTTCAGAGTATGGCTTCGTGGATACCACTGCACACCCAACTCTGCAGATGTGAATCACTGGACCTTAACTTGAGGCCTTAGGTCCCCTTTCATTCGGCTGGAGCTGCATCTGGAGTGCAGTGTGTTGGATTCTAGAAAGGAATGCCAGCACATTATTAACTTTGAGAGAGCCAGCATTGGCCCACAGCGACAATCGTGCAGTGAAGAGGAGTTGGGCCGCTAGTGCTGTTCAGGCAGATTTGAAGCCCAGAGCAAGTCGCTTCGGTACAAGGAGAATGCGAACGTTCCCGTCGGTGTGCCACTTTCAACCTTGATGACACAGCAGCTTTATCTGACGATTCTGCCTAGCTTCTAGTACTAGGGAAAGACTGCCTCCTTCTGCTAAGGTAGGTTTTCACGTGGGGAGTGCTGTACGTGCAGAAGAGCACTCCCCCGCCGGGCAAAAGTTAGGCCTTGGTGAATCTGGATGGTCCCAGAAGTCCAGCATTGTCACAGGGAAACCTGTCCGTTGTTTTTCCTCTGGAACTAAACATCGAGCATGCGACTGCCGTCGGGAGACGTATTTGGCAGCCCACAGGTTTCAGTTGTGAGGCACAGTGGTGTTTCTCAGAAGAATCCAAATGCCTCCCTGGCTACGCCAGCATGGAATGTAAGGCTGCTTGGAACGGCGTTCCTGAGGCCGTTTGAATGCTGTTTACGTGAGAGCTGTCGAGCCATCCGGGCAGGGCTTTGCCATTACCGCTCCACGTTCACAGCCTTAAAGCCAACGAACCCATTTGCTTCCTGGGACTCAAACGCAACAGAAGAGTTGGACGGCATTCAGTGCCCTGTCACAGCTGTTACAACCCAAGTGAGTGCACAATGAGTCGTGAGATACGTAACGGTGTTGCAGCATTCCTTTAACACATGCTTCTTCGCTTCTAGGGCATACCTAAGCTTCCTATGGGAGATATCTGGACTTTTCCTTGAGGCCAGGGGTGCCAGTTCTTTGCCGGCAAGCTCCCATGTGCTCCTGGAGGAGCTCCCAGCAAGGAACTGAGACCAGCAAGCCTCATACGAGTACACTCACAGTTCTTTCGTGACGCCGTCAGGCAGCAAAGAGAAGATGGGCAGCAGGAGTGTTTTTCAGGCAGCTTTCAAACCGCAACTGTCTCGCCTACCACGGACGAAATGACGGTTTTGCCAGGGTGGCCCGGTTTCAAACTTGAGCTCATATGGTTATCCTCAGCAGTTTCTGACGACCTCAAGGAAACACACGGGGCCCACAAGGGCCCGTCCATGGAGACCCTTTGGGCACAGGGACCATTGCATAGGATGAACTGGGTAAGTATTTCAGTAACTTAGGTAGGCCTCAGTGACCAATGCTCCTGCACATACCTAACAGTGTGAAAAGTGAAAAATGTACTGGTCTTCAGGCTGGATGCAAAGCTTAGCTTTCGCTTCTGTGAGAGTGCTGTCCTGTGTCCCGGACTGTCTCGTCTGCACATTGTGTAGTAGCAGCGCAGTTCCCTTTCAGTCACTGGGGCCGATCCACTTGCAAAGAGAGTCTGCCAGGCGCTGCTTTCGCGAGGCTCTTTGACGACTGGAACACTCTACCTAGCAACCCAGAAAGGAGCACGTTGCCCTTGCTCTGAATGTGAAGAGTGCTTCCCGGGGGCCTATTTCGCCTGGGGTTCCTCAGAAGCCAGCGGCAGCTCTTCCGGCACACAGCGGTCATCATGCAAAATTGGTGCACGATCGACTGCCCTATGTGTCCCCAGGGCATAACATAGTTAAGGCACTCCCTTTCAGAGTATGGCTTCGTGGATACCACTGCACACCCAACTCTGCAGATGTGAAACACTGGACCTTACCTTGAGGCCTTAGGTCCCCTTTCATTCGGCTGGAGCTGCATCTGGAGTGCAGTGTGTTGGATTCTAGAAAGGAATGCCAGCACATGATTAACTTTGAGAGAGCCAGCATTGGCCCAAAGCGACAATCGTGCAGTGAAGAGGAGTTGGGCCGCTAGTGCTGTTCAGGCAGATTTGAAGCCCAGAGCAAGTCGCTTCGGTACAAGGAGAATGCGAACGTTCCCGTCGGTGTGCCACTTTCAACCTTGATGACACAGCAGCTTTATCTGACGATTCTGCCTAGCTTCTAGTACTAGGGAAAGACTGCCTCCTTCTGCTAAGGTAGGTTTTCACGTGGGGAGTGCTGTACGTGCAGAAGAGCACTCCCCCGCCGGGCAAAAGTTAGGCCTTGGTGAATCTGGATGGTCCCAGAAGTCCAGCATTGTCACAGGGAAACCTGTCCGTTGTTTTTCCTCTGGAACTAAACATCGAGCATGCGACTGCCGTCGGGAGACGTATTTGGCAGCCCACAGGTTTCAGTTGTGAGGCACAGTGGTGTTTCTCAGAAGAATCCAAATGCCTCCCTGGCTACGCCAGCATGGAATGTAAGGCTGCTTGGAACGGCGTTCCTGAGGCCGTTTGAATGCTGTTTACGTGAGAGCTGTCGAGCCATCCGGGCAGGGCTTTGCCATTACCGCTCCACGTTCACAGCCTTAAAGCCAACGAAGCCATTTGCTTCCTGGGACTCAAACGCAACAGAAGAGTTGGACGGCATTCAGTGCCCTGTCACAGCTGTTACAACCCAAGTGAGTGCACAATGAGTCGTGAGATACGTAACGGTGTTGCAGCATTCCTTTAACACATGCTTCTTCGCTTCTAGGGCATACCTAAGCTTCCTATGGGAGATATCTGGACTTTTCCTTGAGGCCAGGGGTGCCAGTTCTTTGCCGGCAAGCTCCCATGTGCTCCTGGAGGAGCTCCCAGCAAGGAACTGAGACCAGCAAGCCTCATACGAGTACACTCACAGTTCTTTCGTGACGCCGTCAGGCAGCAAAGAGAAGATGGGCAGCAGGAGTGTTTTTCAGGCAGCTTTCAAACCGCAACTGTCTCGCCTACCACGGACGAAATGACGGTTTTGCCAGGGTGGCCCGGTTTCAAACTTGAGCTCATATGGTTATCCTCAGCAGTTTCTGACGACCTCAAGGAAACACACGGGGCCCACAAGGGCCCGTCCATGGAGACCCTTTGGGCACAGGGACCATTGCATAGGATGAACTGGGTAAGTATTTCAGTAACTTAGGTAGGCCTCAGTGACCAATGCTCCTGCACATACCTAACAGTGTGAAAAGTGACAAATGTACTGGTCTTCAGGCTGGATGCAAAGCTTAGCTTTCGCTTCTGTGAGAGTGCTGTCCTGTGTCCCGGACTGTCTCGTCTGCACATTGTGTAGTAGCAGCGCAGTTCCCTTTCAGTCACTGGGGCCGATCCACTTGCAAAGAGAGTCTGCCAGGCGCTGCTTTCGCGAGGCTCTTTGACGACTGGAACACTCTACCTAGCAACCCAGAAAGGAGCACGTTGCCCGTGCTCTGAATGTGAAGAGTGCTTCCCGGGGGCCTATTTCGCCTGGGGTTCCTCAGAAGCCAGCGGCAGCTCTTCCGGCACACAGCGGTCATCATGCAAAATTGGTGCACGATCGACTGCCCTATGTGTCCCCAGGGCATAACATAGTTAAGGCACTCCCTTTCAGATTATGGCTTCGTGGATACAACTGCACACCCAACTCTGCAGATGTGAAACACTGGACCTTACCTTGAGGCCTTAGGTCCCCTTTCATTCGGCTGGAGCTGCATCTGGAGTGCAGTGTGTTGAGATTCTAGAAAGGAATGCCAGCACATTATTAACTTTGAGACAGCCAGCATTGGCCCACAGCGACAATCGTGCAGTGAAGAGGAGTTGGGCCGCTAGTGCTGTTCAGGCAGATTTGAAGCCCAGAGCAAGTCGCTTCGGTACAAGGAGAATGCGAACGTTCCCGTCGGTGTGCCACTTTCAACCTTGATGACACAGCAGCTTTATCTGACGATTCTTCCTAGCTTCTAGTACTAGGGAAAGACTGCCTCCTTCTGCTAAGGTAGGTTTTCACGTGGGGAGTGCTGTACGTGCAGAAGAGCACTCCCCCGCCGGGCAAAAGTTAGGCCATGGTGAATCTGGATGGTCCCAGAAGTCCAGCATTGTCACAGGGAAACCTGTCCGTTGTTTTTCCTCTGGAACTAAACATCGAGCATGCGACTGCCGTCGGGAGACGTATTTGGCAGCCCACAGGTTTCAGTTGTGAGGCACAGTGGTGTTTCTCAGAAGAATCCAAATGCCTCCCTGGCTACGCCAGCATGGAATGTAAGGCTGCTTGGAACGGCGTTCCTGAGGCCGTTTGAATGCTGTTTACGTGAGAGCTGTCGAGCCATCCGGGCAGGGCTTTGCCATTACCGCTCCACGTTCACAGCCTTAAAGCCAACGAAGCCATTTGCTTCCTGGGACTCAAACGCAACAGAAGAGTTGGACGGCATTCAGTGCCCTGTCACAGCTGTTACAACCCAAGTGAGTGCACAATGAGTCGTGAAATACGTAACGGTGTTGCAGCATTCCTTTAACACATGCTTCTTCGCTTCTAGGGCATACCTAAGCTTCCTATGGGAGATATCTGGACTTTTCCTTGAGGCCAGGGGTGCCAGTTCTTTGCCGGCAAGCTCCCATGTGCTCCTGGAGGAGCTCCCAGCAAGGAACTGAGACCAGCAAGCCTCATACGAGTACACTCACAGTTCTTTCGTGACTCCGTCAGGCAGCAAAGAGAAGATGGGCAGCAGGAGTGTTTTTCAGGCAGCTTTCAAACCGCAACTGTTTCGCCTACCACGGACGAAATGACGGTTTTGCCAGGGTGGCCCGGTTTCAAACTTGAGCTCATATGCTTATCCTCAGCAGTTTCTGACTACCTCAAGGAAACACACGGGGCCCACAAGGGCCCGTCCATGGAGACCCTTTGGGCACAGGGACCATTGCATAGGATGAATTGGGTAAGTATTTCAGTAACTTAGGTAGGCCTCGGTGACCAATGCTCCTGCACATACCTAACAGTGTGAAAAGTGAAAAATGTACTGGTCTTCAGGCTGGATGCAAAGCTTAGCTTTCGCTTCTGTGAGAGTGCTGTCCTGTGTCCCGGACTGTCTCGTCTGCACATTGTGTAGTAGCAACGCAGTTCCCTTTCAGTCACTGGGGCCGATCCACTTGCAAAGAGAGTCTGCCAGGCGCTGCTTTCGCGAGGCTCTTTGACGACTGGAACACTCTACCTAGCAACCCAGAAAGGAGCACGTTGCCCTTGCTCTGAATGTGAAGAGTGCTTCCCGGGGGCCTATTTCGCCTGGGGTTCCTCAGAAGCCAGCGGCAGCTCTTCCGGCACACAGCGGTCATCATGCAAAATTGGTGCACGATCGACTGCCCTATGTGTCCCCAGGGCATAACATAGTTAAGGCACTCCCTTTCAGAGTATGGCTTCGTGGATACCACTGCACACCCAACTCTGCAGATGTGAAACACTGGACCTTACCTTGAGGCCTTAGGTCCCCTTTCATTCGGCTGGAGCTGCATCTGGAGTGCAGTGTGTTGGATTCTAGAAAGGAATGCCAGCACATGATTAACTTTGAGAGAGCCAGCATTGGCCCACAGCGACAATCGTGCAGTGAAGAGGAGTTGGGCCGCTAGTGCTGTTCAGGCAGATTTGAAGCCCAGAGCAAGTCGCTTCGGTACAAGGAGAATGCGAACGTTCCTGTCGGTGTGCCACTTTCAACCTTGATGACACAGCAGCTTTATCTGACGATTCTGCCTAGCTTCTAGTACTAGGGAAAGACTGCCTCCTTCTGCTAAGGTAGGTTTTCACGTGGGGAGTGCTGTACGTGCAGAAGAGCACTCCCCCGCCGGGCAAAAGTTAGGCCTTGGTGAATCTGGATGGTCCCAGAAGTCCAGCATTGTCACAGGGAAACCTGTCCGTTGTTTTTCCTCTGGAACTAAACATCGAGCATGCGACTGCCGTCGGGAGACGTATTTGGCAGCCCACAGGTTTCAGTTGTGAGGCACAGTGGTGTTTCTCAGAAGAATCCAAATGCCTCCCTGGCTACGCCAGCATGGAATGTAAGGCTGCTTGGAACGGCGTTCCTGAGGCCGTTTGAATGCTGTTTACGTGAGAGCTGTCGAGCCATCCGGGCAGGGCTTTGCCATTACCGCTCCACGTTCACAGCCTTAAAGCCAACGAACCCATTTGCTTCCTGGGACTCAAACGCAACAGAAGAGTTGGACGGCATTCAGTGCCCTGTCACAGCTGTTACAACCCAAGTGAGTGCACAATGAGTCGTGAGATACGTAACGGTGTTGCAGCATTCCTTTAACACATGCTTCTTCGCTTCTAGGGCATACCTAAGCTTCCTATGGGAGATATCTGGACTTTTCCTTGAGGCCAGGGGTGCCAGTTCTTTGCCGGCAAGCTCCCATGTGCTCCTGGAGGAGCTCCCAGCAAGGAACTGAGACCAGCAAGCCTCATACGAGTACACTCACAGTTCTTTCGTGACGCCGTCAGGCAGCAAAGAGAAGATGGGCAGCAGGAGTGTTTTTCAGGCAGCTTTCAAACCGCAACTGTCTCGCCTACCACGGACGAAATGACGGTTTTGCCAGGGTGGCCCGGTTTCAAACTTGAGCTCATATGGTTATCCTCAGCAGTTTCTGACGACCTCAAGGAAACACACGGGGCCCACAAGGGCCCGTCCATGGAGACCCTTTGGGCACAGGGACCATTGCATAGGATGAACTGGGTAAGTATTTCAGTAACTTAGGTAGGCCTCAGTGACCAATGCTCCTGCACATACCTAACAGTGTGAAAAGTGAAAAATGTACTGGTCTTCAGGCTGGATGCAAAGCTTAGCTTTCGCTTCTGTGAGAGTGCTGTCCTGTGTCCCGGACTGTCTCGTCTGCACATTGTGTAGTAGCAGCGCAGTTCCCTTTCAGTCACTGGGGCCGATCCACTTGCAAAGAGAGTCTGCCAGGCGCTGCTTTCGCGAGGCTCTTTGACGACTGGAACACTCTAACTAGCAACCCAGAAAGGAGCACGTTGCCCGTGCTCTGAATGTGAAGAGTGCTTCCCGGGGGCCTATTTCGCCTGGGGTTCCTCAGAAGCCAGCGGCAGCTCTTCCGGGACACAGCGGTCATCATGCAAAATTGGTGCACGATCGACTGCCCTATGTGTCCCCAGGGCATAACATAGTTAAGGCACTCCCTTTCAGATTATGGCTTCGTGGATACAACTGCACACCCAACTCTGCAGATGTGAAACACTGGACCTTACCTTGAGGCCTTAGGTCCCCTTTCATTCGGCTGGAGCTGCGTCTGGAGTGCAGTGTGTTGAGATTCTTGAAAGGAATGCCAGCACATGATTAACTTTGAGAGAGCCAGCATTGGCCCACAGCGACAATCGTGCAGTGAAGAGGAGTTGGGCCGCTAGTGCTGTTCAGGCAGATTTGAAGCCCAGAGCAAGTCGCTTCGGTACAAGGAGAATGCGAACGTTCCCGTCGGTGTGCCACTTTCAACCTTGATGACACAGCAGCTTTATCTGACGATTCTGCCTAGCTTCTAGTACTAGGGAAAGACTGCCTCCTTCTGCTAAGGTAGGTTTTCACGTGGGGAGTGCTGTACGTGCAGAAGAGCACTCCCCCGCCGGGCAAAAGTTAGGCCTTGGTGAATCTGGATGGTCCCAGAAGTCCAGCATTGTCACAGGGAAACCTGTCCGTTGTTTTTCCTCTGGAACTAAACATCGAGCATGCGACTGCCGTCGGGAGACGTATTTGGCAGCCACAAGGTTTCAGTTGTGAGGCACAGTGGTGTTTCTCAGAAGAATCCAAATGCCTCCCTGGCTACGCCAGCATGGAATGTAAGGCTGCTTGGAACGGCGTTCCTGAGGCCGTTTGAATGCTGTTTACGTGAGAGCTGTCGAGCCATCCGGGCAGGGCTTTGCCATTACCGCTCCACGTTCACAGCCTTAAAGCCAACGAACCCATTTGCTTCCTGGGACTCAAACGCAACAGAAGAGTTGGACGGCATTCAGTGCCCTGTCACAGCTGTTACAACCCAAGTGAGTGCACAATGAGTCGTGAGATACGTAACGGTGTTGCAGCATTCCTTTAACACATGCTTCTTCGCTTCTAGGGCATACCTAAGCTTCCTATGGGAGATATCTGGACTTTTCCTTGAGGCCAGGGGTGCCAGTTCTTTGCCGGCAAGCTCCCATGTGCTCCTGGAGGAGCTCCCAGCAAGGAACTGAGACCAGCAAGCCTCATACGAGTACACTCACAGTTCTTTCGTGACGCCGTCAGGCAGCAAAGAGAAGATGGGCAGCAGGAGTGTTTTTCAGGCAGCTTTCAAACCGCAACTGTCTCGCCTACCACGGACGAAATGACGGTTTTGCCAGGGTGGCCCGGTTTCAAACTTGAGCTCATATGCTTATCCTCAGCAGTTTCTGACTACCTCAAGGAAACACACGGGGCCCACAAGGGCCCGTCCATGGAGACCCTTTGGGCACAGGGACCATTGCATAGGATGAATTGGGTAAGTATTTCAGTAACTTAGGTAGGCCTCGGTGACCAATGCTCCTGCACATACCTAACAGTGTGAAAAGTGAAAAATGTACTGGTCTTCAGGCTGGATGCAAAGCTTAGCTTTCGCTTCTGTGAGAGTGCTGTCCTGTGTCCCGGACTGTCTCGTCTGCACATTGTGTAGTAGCAACGCAGTTCCCTTTCAGTCACTGGGGCCGATCCACTTGCAAAGAGAGTCTGCCAGGCGCTGCTTTCGCGAGGCTCTTTGACGACTGGAACACTCTACCTAGCAACCCAGAAAGGAGCACGTTGCCCTTGCTCTGAATGTGAAGAGTGCTTCCCGGGGGCCTATTTCGCCTGGGGTTCCTCAGAAGCCAGCGGCAGCTCTTCCGGCACACAGCGGTCATCATGCAAAATTGGTGCACGATCGACTGCCCTATGTGTCCCCAGGGCATAACATAGTTAAGGCACTCCCTTTCAGAGTATGGCTTCGTGGATACCACTGCACACCCAACTCTGCAGATGTGAAACACTGGACCTTACCTTGAGGCCTTAGGTCCCCTTTCATTCGGCTGGAGCTGCATCTGGAGTGCAGTGTGTTGGATTCTAGAAAGGAATGCCAGCACATTATTAACTTTGAGAGAGCCAGCATTGGCCCACAGCGACAATCGTGCAGTGAAGAGGAGTTGGGCCGCTAGTGCTGTTCAGGCAGATTTGAAGCCCAGAGCAAGTCGCTTCGGTACAAGGAGAATGCGAACGTTCCCGTCGGTGTGCCACTTTCAACCTTGATGACACAGCAGCTTTATCTGACGATTCTGCCTAGCTTCTAGTACTAGGGAAAGACTGCCTCCTTCTGCTAAGGTAGGTTTTCACGTGGGGAGTGCTGTACGTGCAGAAGAGCACTCCCCCGCCGGGCAAAAGTTAGGCCTTGGTGAATCTGGATGGTCCCAGAAGTCCAGCATTGTCACAGGGAAACCTGTCCGTTGTTTTTCCTCTGGAACTAAACATCGAGCATGCGACTGCCGTCGGGAGACGTATTTGGCAGCCCACAGGTTTCAGTTGTGAGGCACAGTGGTGTTTCTCAGAAGAATCCAAATGCCTCCCTGGCTACGCCAGCATGGAATGTAAGGCTGCTTGGAACGGCGTTCCTGAGGCCGTTTGAATGCTGTTTACGTGAGAGCTGTCGAGCCATCCGGGCAGGGCTTTGCCATTACCGCTCCACGTTCACAGCCTTAAAGCCAACGAACCCATTTGCTTCCTGGGACTCAAACGCAACAGAAGAGTTGGACGGCATTCAGTGCCCTGTCACAGCTGTTACAACCCAAGTGAGTGCACAATGAGTCGTGAGATACGTAACGGTGTTGCAGCATTCCTTTAACACATGCTTCTTCGCTTCTAGGGCATACCTAAGCTTCCTATGGGAGATATCTGGACTTTTCCTTGAGGCCAGGGGTGCCAGTTCTTTGCCGGCAAGCTCCCATGTGCTCCTGGAGGAGCTCCCAGCAAGGAACTGAGACCAGCAAGCCTCATACGAGTACACTCACAGTTCTTTCGTGACGCCGTCAGGCAGCAAAGAGAAGATGGGCAGCAGGAGTGTTTTTCAGGCAGCTTTCAAACCGCAACTGTCTCGCCTACCACGGACGAAATGACGGTTTTGCCAGGGTGGCCCGGTTTCAAACTTGAGCTCATATGGTTATCCTCAGCAGTTTCTGACGACCTCAAGGAAACACACGGGGCCCACAAGGGCCCGTCCATGGAGACCCTTTGGGCACAGGGACCATTGCATAGGATGAACTGGGTAAGTATTTCAGTAACTTAGGTAGGCCTCAGTGACCAATGCTCCTGCACATACCTAACAGTGTGAAAAGTGAAAAATGTACTGGTCTTCAGGCTGGATGCAAAGCTTAGCTTTCGCTTCTGTGAGAGTGCTGTCCTGTGTCCCGGACTGTCTCGTCTGCACATTGTGTAGTAGCAGCGCAGTTCCCTTTCAGTCACTGGGGCCGATCCACTTGCAAAGAGAGTCGGCCAGGCGCTGCTTTCGCGAGGCTCTTTGACGACTGGAACACTCTACCTAGCAACCCAGAAAGGAGCACGTTGCCCGTGCTCTGAATGTGAAGAGTGCTTCCCGGGGGCCTATTTCGCCTGGGGTTCCTCAGAAGCCAGCGGCAGCTCTTCCGGCACACAGCGGTCATCATGCAAAATTGGTGCACGATCGACTGCCCTATGTGTCCCCAGGGCATAACATAGTTAAGGCACTCCCTTTCAGAGTATGGCTTCGTGGATACCACTGCACACCCAACTCTGCAGATGTGAATCACTGGACCTTAACTTGAGGCCTTAGGTCCCCTTTCATTCGGCTGGAGCTGCATCTGGAGTGCAGTGTGTTGGATTCTAGAAAGGAATGCCAGCACATTATTAACTTTGAGAGAACCAGCATTGGCCCACAGCGACAATCGTGCAGTGAAGAGGAGTTGGGCCGCTAGTGCTGTTCAGGCAGATTTGAAGCCCAGAGCAAGTCGCTTCGGTACAAGGAGAATGCGAACGTTCCCGTCGGTGTGCCACTTTCAACCTTGATGACACAGCAGCTTTATCTGACGATTCTGCCTAGCTTCTAGTACTAGGGAAAGACTGCCTCCTTCTGCTAAGGTAGGTTTTCACGTGGGGAGTGCTGTACGTGCAGAAGAGCACTCCCCCGCCGGGCAAAAGTTAGGCCTTGGTGAATCTGGATGGTCCCAGAAGTCCAGCATTGTCACAGGGAAACCTGTCCGTTGTTTTTCCTCTGGAACTAAACATCGAGCCTGCGACTGCCGTCGGGAGACTTATTTGGCAGCCCACAGGTTTCAGTTGTGAGGCACAGTGGTGTTTCTCAGAAGAATCCAAATGCCTCCCTGGCTACGCCAGCATGGAATGTAAGGCTGCTTGGAACGGCGTTCCTGAGGCCGTTTGAATGCTGTTTACGTGAGAGCTGTCGAGCCATCCGGGCAGGGCTTTGCCATTACCGCTCCACGTTCACAGCCTTAAAGCCAACGAACCCATTTGCTTCCTGGGACTCAAACGCAACAGAAGAGTTGGACGGCATTCAGTGCCCTGTCACAGCTGTTACAACCCAAGTGAGTGCACAATGAGTCGTGAAATACGTAACGGTGTGGCAGCATTCCTTTAACACATGCTTCTTCGCTTCTAGGGCATACCTAAGCTTCCTATGGGAGATATCTGGACTTTTCCTTGAGGCCAGGGGTGCCAGTTCTTTGCCGGCAAGCTCCCATGTGCTCCTGGAGGAGCTCCCAGCAAGGAACTGAGACCAGCAAGCCTCATACGAGTACACTCACAGTTCTTTCGTGACTCCGTCAGGCAGCAAAGAGAAGATGGGCAGCAGGAGTGTTTTTCAGGCAGCTTTCAAACCGCAACTGTCTCGCCTACCACGGACGAAATGACGGTTTTGCCAGGGTGGCCCGGTTTCAAACTTGAGCTCATATGGTTATCCTCAGCAGTTTCTGACGACCTCAAGGAAACACACGGGGCCCACAAGGGCCCGTCCATGGAGACCCTTTGGGCACAGGGACCATTGCATTGGATGAACTAGGTAAGTATTTCAGTAACTTAGGTAGGCCTCAGTGACCAATGCTCCTGCACATACCTAACAGTGTGAAAAGTGAAAAATGTACTGGTCTTCAGGCTGGATGCAAAGCTTAGCTTTCGCTTCTGTGAGAGTGCTGTCCTGTGTCCCGGACTGTCTCGTCTGCACATTGTGTAGTAGCAGCGCAGTTCCCTTTCAGTCACTGGGGCCGATCCACTTGCAAAGAGAGTCTGCCAGGCGCTGCTTTCGCGAGGCTCTTTGACGACTGGAACACTCTACCTAGCAACCCAGAAAGGAGCACGTTGCCCTTGCTCTGAATGTGAAGAGTGCTTCCCGGGGGCCTATTTCGCCTGGGGTTCCTCAGAAGCCAGCGGCAGCTCTTCCGGCACACAGCGGTCATCATGCAAAATTGGTGCACGATCGACTGCCCTATGTGTCCCCAGGGCATAACATAGTTAAGGCACTCCCTTTCAGATTATGGCTTCGTGGATACAACTGCACACCCAACTCTGCAGATGTGAAACACTGGACCTTACCTTGAGGCCTTAGGTCCCCTTTCATTCGGCTGGAGCTGCATCTGGAGTGCAGTGTGTTGAGATTCTAGAAAGGAATGCCAGCACATTATTAACTTTGAGACAGCCAGCATTGGCCCACAGCGACAATCGTGCAGTGAAGAGGAGTTGGGCCGCTAGTGCTGTTCAGGCAGATTTGAAGCCCAGAGCAAGTCGCTTCGGTACAAGGAGAATGCGAACGTTCCCGTCGGTGTGCCACTTTCAACCTTGATGACACAGCAGCTTTATCTGACGATTCTGCCTAGCTTCTAGTACTAGGGAAAGACTGCCTCCTTCTGCTAAGGTAGGTTTTCACGTGGGGAGTGCTGTACGTGCAGAAGAGCACTCCCCCGCCGGGCAAAAGTTAGGCCTTGGTGAATCTGGATGGTCCCAGAAGTCCAGCATTGTCACAGGGAAACCTGTCCGTTGTTTTTCCTCTGGAACTAAACATCGAGCATGCGACTGCCGTCGGGAGACGTATTTGGCAGCCCACAGGTTTCAGTTGTGAGGCACAGTGGTGTTTCTCAGAAGAATCCAAATGCCTCCCTGGCTACGCCAGCATGGAATGTAAGGCTGCTTGGAACGGCGTTCCTGAGGCCGTTTGAATGCTGTTTACGTGAGAGCTGTCGAGCCATCCGGGCAGGGCTTTGCCATTACCGCTCCACGTTCACAGCCTTAAAGCCAACGAACCCATTTGCTTCCTGGGACTCAAACGCAACAGAAGAGTTGGACGGCATTCAGTGCCCTGTCACAGCTGTTACAACCCAAGTGAGTGCACAATGAGTCGTGAAATACGTAACGGTGTGGCAGCATTCCTTTAACACATGCTTCTTCGCTTCTAGGGCATACCTAAGCTTCCTATGGGAGATATCTGGACTTTTCCTTGAGGCCAGGGGTGCCAGTTTTTTGCCGGCAAGCTCCCATGTGCTCCTGGAGGAGCTCCCAGCAAGGAACTGAGACCAGCAATCCTCATACGAGTACACTCACAGTTCTTTCGTGATGCCGTCAGGCAGCAAAGAGAAGATGGGCAGCAGGAGTGTTTTTCAGGCAGCTTTCAAACCGCAACTGTCTCGCCTACCACGGACGAAATGACGGTTTTGCCAGGGTGGCCCGGTTTCAAACTTGAGCTCATATGGTTATCCTCAGCAATTTCTGACGACTTCAAGTAAACACACGGGGCCCACAAGAGCCCGTCCATGGAGACCCTTTGGGCACAGGGACCATTGCATAGGATGAACTGGGTAAGTATTTCAGTAACTTAGGTAGGCCTCGGTGACCAATGCTCCTGCACATACCTAACAGTGTGAAAAGTGAAAAATGTACTGGTCTTCAGGCTGGATGCAAAGCTTAGCTTTCGCTTCTGTGAGAGTGCTGTCCTGTGTCCCGGACTGTCTCGTCTGCACATTGTGTAGTAGCAGCGCAGTTCCCTTTCAGTCACTGGGGCCGATCCACTTGCAAAGAGAGTCTGCCAGGCGCTGCTTTCGCGAGGCTCTTTGACGACTGGAACACTCTACCTAGCAACCCAGAAAGAAGCACGTTGCCCTTGCTCTGAATGTGAAGAGTGCTTCCCGGGGGCCTATTTCGCCTGGGGTTCCTCAGAAGCCAGCGGCAGCTCTTCCGGCACACAGCGGTCATCATGCAAAATTGGTGCACGATCGACTGCCCTATGTGTCCCCAGGGCATAACATAGTTAAGGCACTCCCTTTCAGAGTATGGCTTCGTGGATACCACTGCACACCCAACTCTGCAGATGTGAAACACTGGACCTTACCTTGAGGCCTTAGGTCCCCTTTCATTCGGCTGGAGCTGCATCTGGAGTGCAGTGTGTTGGATTCTAGAAAGGAATGCCAGCACATGATTAACTTTGAGAGAGCCAGCATTGGCCCACAGCGACAATCGTGCAGTGAAGAGGAGTTGGGCCGCTAGTGCTGTTCAGGCAGATTTGAAGCCCAGAGCAAGTCGCTTCGGTACAAGGAGAATGCGAACGTTCCCGTCGGTGTGCCACTTTCAACCTTGATGACACAGCAGCTTTATCTGACGATTCTGCCTAGCTTCTAGTACTAGGGAAAGACTGCCTCCTTCTGCTAAGGTAGGTTTTCACGTGGGGAGTGCTGTACGTGCAGAAGAGCACTCCCCCGCCGGGCAAAAGTTAGGCCATGGTGAATCTGGATGGTCCCAGAAGTCCAGCATTGTCACAGGGAAACCTGTCCGTTGTTTTTCCTCTGGAACTAAACATCGAGCATGCGACTGCCGTCGGGAGACGTATTTGGCAGCCCACAGGTTTCAGTTGTGAGGCACAGTGGTGTTTCTCAGAAGAATCCAAATGCCTCCCTGGCTACGCCAGCATGGAATGTAAGGCTGCTTGGAACGGCGTTCCTGAGGCCGTTTGAATGCTGTTTACGTGAGAGCTGTCGAGCCATCCGGGCAGGGCTTTGCCATTACCGCTCCACGTTCACAGCCTTAAAGCCAACGAAGCCATTTGCTTCCTGGGACTCAAACGCAACAGAAGAGTTGGACGGCATTCAGTGCCCTGTCACAGCTGTTACAACCCAAGTGAGTGCACAATGAGTCGTGAAATACGTAACGGTGTTGCAGCATTCCTTTAACACATGCTTCTTCGCTTCTAGGGCATACCTAAGCTTCCTATGGGAGATATCTGGACTTTTCCTTGAGGCCAGGGGTGCCAGTTCTTTGCCGGCAAGCTCCCATGTGCTCCTGGAGGAGCTCCCAGCAAGGAACTGAGACCAGCAAGCCTCATACGAGTACACTCACAGTTCTTTCGTGACTCCGTCAGGCAGCAAAGAGAAGATGGGCAGCAGGAGTGTTTTTCAGGCAGCTTTCAAACCGCAACTGTTTCGCCTACCACGGACGAAATGACGGTTTTGCCAGGGTGGCCCGGTTTCAAACTTGAGCTCATATGCTTATCCTCAGCAGTTTCTGACTACCTCAAGGAAACACACGGGGCCCACAAGGGCCCGTCCATGGAGACCCTTTGGGCACAGGGACCATTGCATAGGATGAATTGGGTAAGTATTTCAGTAACTTAGGTAGGCCTCGGTGACCAATGCTCCTGCACATACCTAACAGTGTGAAAAGTGAAAAATGTACTGGTCTTCAGGCTGGATGCAAAGCTTAGCTTTCGCTTCTGTGAGAGTGCTGTCCTGTGTCCCGGACTGTCTCGTCTGCACATTGTGTAGTAGCAACGCAGTTCCCTTTCAGTCACTGGGGCCGATCCACTTGCAAAGAGAGTCTGCCAGGCGCTGCTTTCGCGAGGCTCTTTGACGACTGGAACACTCTACCTAGCAACCCAGAAAGGAGCACGTTGCCCTTGCTCTGAATGTGAAGAGTGCTTCCCGGGGGCCTATTTCGCCTGGGGTTCCTCAGAAGCCAGCGGCAGCTCTTCCGGCACACAGCGGTCATCATGCAAAATTGGTGCACGATCGACTGCCCTATGTGTCCCCAGGGCATAACATAGTTAAGGCACTCCCTTTCAGAGTATGGCTTCGTGGATACCACTGCACACCCAACTCTGCAGATGTGAAACACTGGACCTTACCTTGAGGCCTTAGGTCCCCTTTCATTCGGCTGGAGCTGCATCTGGAGTGCAGTGTGTTGGATTCTAGAAAGGAATGCCAGCACATGATTAACTTTGAGAGAGCCAGCATTGGCCCACAGCGACAATCGTGCAGTGAAGAGGAGTTGGGCCGCTAGTGCTGTTCAGGCAGATTTGAAGCCCAGAGCAAGTCGCTTCGGTACAAGGAGAATGCGAACGTTCCCGTCGGTGTGCCACTTTCAACCTTGATGACACAGCAGCTTTATCTGACGATTCTGCCTAGCTTCTAGTACTAGGGAAAGACTGCCTCCTTCTGCTAAGGTAGGTTTTCACGTGGGGAGTGCTGTACGTGCAGAAGAGCACTCCCCCGCCGGGCAAAAGTTAGGCCTTGGTGAATCTGGATGGTCCCAGAAGTCCAGCATTGTCACAGGGAAACCTGTCCGTTGTTTTTCCTCTGGAACTAAACATCGAGCATGCGACTGCCGTCGGGAGACGTATTTGGCAGCCCACAGGTTTCAGTTGTGAGGCACAGTGGTGTTTCTCAGAAGAATCCAAATGCCTCCCTGGCTACGCCAGCATGGAATGTAAGGCTGCTTGGAACGGCGTTCCTGAGGCCGTTTGAATGCTGTTTACGTGAGAGCTGTCGAGCCATCCGGGCAGGGCTTTGCCATTACCGCTCCACGTTCACAGCCTTAAAGCCAACGAACCCATTTGCTTCCTGGGACTCAAACGCAACAGAAGAGTTGGACGGCATTCAGTGCCCTGTCACAGCTGTTACAACCCAAGTGAGTGCACAATGAGTCGTGAGATACGTAACGGTGTTGCAGCATTCCTTTAACACATGCTTCTTCGCTTCTAGGGCATACCTAAGCTTCCTATGGGAGATATCTGGACTTTTCCTTGAGGCCAGGGGTGCCAGTTCTTTGCCGGCAAGCTCCCATGTGCTCCTGGAGGAGCTCCCAGCAAGGAACTGAGACCAGCAAGCCTCATACGAGTACACTCACAGTTCTTTCGTGACGCCGTCAGGCAGCAAAGAGAAGATGGGCAGCAGGAGTGTTTTTCAGGCAGCTTTCAAACCGCAACTGTCTCGCCTACCACGGACGAAATGACGGTTTTGCCAGGGTGGCCCGGTTTCAAACTTGAGCTCATATGGTTATCCTCAGCAGTTTCTGACGACCTCAAGGAAACACACGGGGCCCACAAGGGCCCGTCCATGGAGACCCTTTGGGCACAGGGACCATTGCATAGGATGAACTGGGTAAGTATTTCAGTAACTTAGGTAGGCCTCAGTGACCAATGCTCCTGCACATACCTAACAGTGTGAAAAGTGAAAAATGTACTGGTCTTCAGGCTGGATGCAAAGCTTAGCTTTCGCTTCTGTGAGAGTGCTGTCCTGTGTCCCGGACTGTCTCGTCTGCACATTGTGTAGTAGCAGCGCAGTTCCCTTTCAGTCACTGGGGCCGATCCACTTGCAAAGAGAGTCTGCCAGGCGCTGCTTTCGCGAGGCTCTTTGACGACTGGAACACTCTAACTAGCAACCCAGAAAGGAGCACGTTGCCCGTGCTCTGAATGTGAAGAGTGCTTCCCGGGGGCCTATTTCGCCTGGGGTTCCTCAGAAGCCAGCGGCAGCTCTTCCGGGACACAGCGGTCATCATGCAAAATTGGTGCACGATCGACTGCCCTATGTGTCCCCAGGGCATAACATAGTTAAGGCACTCCCTTTCAGATTATGGCTTCGTGGATACAACTGCACACCCAACTCTGCAGATGTGAAACACTGGACCTTACCTTGAGGCCTTAGGTCCCCTTTCATTCGGCTGGAGCTGCGTCTGGAGTGCAGTGTGTTGAGATTCTTGAAAGGAATGCCAGCACATGATTAACTTTGAGAGAGCCAGCATTGGCCCACAGCGACAATCGTGCAGTGAAGAGGAGTTGGGCCGCTAGTGCTGTTCAGGCAGATTTGAAGCCCAGAGCAAGTCGCTTCGGTACAAGGAGAATGCGAACGTTCCCGTCGGTGTGCCACTTTCAACCTTGATGACACAGCAGCTTTATCTGACGATTCTGCCTAGCTTCTAGTACTAGGGAAAGACTGCCTCCTTCTGCTAAGGTAGGTTTTCACGTGGGGAGTGCTGTACGTGCAGAAGAGCACTCCCCCGCCGGGCAAAAGTTAGGCCTTGGTGAATCTGGATGGTCCCAGAAGTCCAGCATTGTCACAGGGAAACCTGTCCGTTGTTTTTCCTCTGGAACTAAACATCGAGCATGCGACTGCCGTCGGGAGACGTATTTGGCAGCCACAAGGTTTCAGTTGTGAGGCACAGTGGTGTTTCTCAGAAGAATCCAAATGCCTCCCTGGCTACGCCAGCATGGAATGTAAGGCTGCTTGGAACGGCGTTCCTGAGGCCGTTTGAATGCTGTTTACGTGAGAGCTGTCGAGCCATCCGGGCAGGGCTTTGCCATTACCGCTCCACGTTCACAGCCTTAAAGCCAACGAACCCATTTGCTTCCTGGGACTCAAACGCAACAGAAGAGTTGGACGGCATTCAGTGCCCTGTCACAGCTGTTACAACCCAAGTGAGTGCACAATGAGTCGTGAGATACGTAACGGTGTTGCAGCATTCCTTTAACACATGCTTCTTCGCTTCTAGGGCATACCTAAGCTTCCTATGGGAGATATCTGGACTTTTCCTTGAGGCCAGGGGTGCCAGTTCTTTGCCGGCAAGCTCCCATGTGCTCCTGGAGGAGCTCCCAGCAAGGAACTGAGACCAGCAAGCCTCATACGAGTACACTCACAGTTCTTTCGTGACGCCGTCAGGCAGCAAAGAGAAGATGGGCAGCAGGAGTGTTTTTCAGGCAGCTTTCAAACCGCAACTGTCTCGCCTACCACGGACGAAATGACGGTTTTGCCAGGGTGGCCCGGTTTCAAACTTGAGCTCATATGCTTATCCTCAGCAGTTTCTGACTACCTCAAGGAAACACACGGGGCCCACAAGGGCCCGTCCATGGAGACCCTTTGGGCACAGGGACCATTGCATAGGATGAATTGGGTAAGTATTTCAGTAACTTAGGTAGGCCTCGGTGACCAATGCTCCTGCACATACCTAACAGTGTGAAAAGTGAAAAATGTACTGGTCTTCAGGCTGGATGCAAAGCTTAGCTTTCGCTTCTGTGAGAGTGCTGTCCTGTGTCCCGGACTGTCTCGTCTGCACATTGTGTAGTAGCAACGCAGTTCCCTTTCAGTCACTGGGGCCGATCCACTTGCAAAGAGAGTCTGCCAGGCGCTGCTTTCGCGAGGCTCTTTGACGACTGGAACACTCTACCTAGCAACCCAGAAAGGAGCACGTTGCCCTTGCTCTGAATGTGAAGAGTGCTTCCCGGGGGCCTATTTCGCCTGGGGTTCCTCAGAAGCCAGCGGCAGCTCTTCCGGCACACAGCGGTCATCATGCAAAATTGGTGCACGATCGACTGCCCTATGTGTCCCCAGGGCATAACATAGTTAAGGCACTCCCTTTCAGAGTATGGCTTCGTGGATACCACTGCACACCCAACTCTGCAGATGTGAAACACTGGACCTTACCTTGAGGCCTTAGGTCCCCTTTCATTCGGCTGGAGCTGCATCTGGAGTGCAGTGTGTTGGATTCTAGAAAGGAATGCCAGCACATGATTAACTTTGAGAGAGCCAGCATTGGCCCACAGCGACAATCGTGCAGTGAAGAGGAGTTGGGCCGCTAGTGCTGTTCAGGCAGATTTGAAGCCCAGAGCAAGTCGCTTCGGTACAAGGAGAATGCGAACGTTCCCGTCGGTGTGCCACTTTCAACCTTGATGACACAGCAGCTTTATCTGACGATTCTGCCTAGCTTCTAGTACTAGGGAAAGACTGCCTCCTTCTGCTAAGGTAGGTTTTCACGTGGGGAGTGCTGTACGTGCAGAAGAGCACTCCCCCGCCGGGCAAAAGTTAGGCCTTGGTGAATCTGGATGGTCCCAGAAGTCCAGCATTGTCACAGGGAAACCTGTCCGTTGTTTTTCCTCTGGAACTAAACATCGAGCATGCGACTGCCGTCGGGAGACGTATTTGGCAGCCCACAGGTTTCAGTTGTGAGGCACAGTGGTGTTTCTCAGAAGAATCCAAATGCCTCCCTGGCTACGCCAGCATGGAATGTAAGGCTGCTTGGAACGGCGTTCCTGAGGCCGTTTGAATGCTGTTTACGTGAGAGCTGTCGAGCCATCCGGGCAGGGCTTTGCCATTACCGCTCCACGTTCACAGCCTTAAAGCCAACGAACCCATTTGCTTCCTGGGACTCAAACGCAACAGAAGAGTTGGACGGCATTCAGTGCCCTGTCACAGCTGTTACAACCCAAGTGAGTGCACAATGAGTCGTGAGATACGTAACGGTGTTGCAGCATTCCTTTAACACATGCTTCTTCGCTTCTAGGGCATACCTAAGCTTCCTATGGGAGATATCTGGACTTTTCCTTGAGGCCAGGGGTGCCAGTTCTTTGCCGGCAAGCTCCCATGTGCTCCTGGAGGAGCTCCCAGCAAGGAACTGAGACCAGCAAGCCTCATACGAGTACACTCACAGTTCTTTCGTGACGCCGTCAGGCAGCAAAGAGAAGATGGGCAGCAGGAGTGTTTTTCAGGCAGCTTTCAAACCGCAACTGTCTCGCCTACCACGGACGAAATGACGGTTTTGCCAGGGTGGCCCGGTTTCAAACTTGAGCTCATATGGTTATCCTCAGCAGTTTCTGACGACCTCAAGGAAACACACGGGGCCCACAAGGGCCCGTCCATGGAGACCCTTTGGGCACAGGGACCATTGCATAGGATGAACTGGGTAAGTATTTCAGTAACTTAGGTAGGCCTCAGTGACCAATGCTCCTGCACATACCTAACAGTGTGAAAAGTGAAAAATGTACTGGTCTTCAGGCTGGATGCAAAGCTTAGCTTTCGCTTCTGTGAGAGTGCTGTCCTGTGTCCCGGACTGTCTCGTCTGCACATTGTGTAGTAGCAGCGCAGTTCCCTTTCAGTCACTGGGGCCGATCCACTTGCAAAGAGAGTCGGCCAGGCGCTGCTTTCGCGAGGCTCTTTGACGACTGGAACACTCTACCTAGCAACCCAGAAAGGAGCACGTTGCCCGTGCTCTGAATGTGAAGAGTGCTTCCCGGGGGCCTATTTCGCCTGGGGTTCCTCAGAAGCCAGCGGCAGCTCTTCCGGCACACAGCGGTCATCATGCAAAATTGGTGCACGATCGACTGCCCTATGTGTCCCCAGGGCATAACATAGTTAAGGCACTCCCTTTCAGAGTATGGCTTCGTGGATACCACTGCACACCCAACTCTGCAGATGTGAATCACTGGACCTTAACTTGAGGCCTTAGGTCCCCTTTCATTCGGCTGGAGCTGCATCTGGAGTGCAGTGTGTTGGATTCTAGAAAGGAATGCCAGCACATTATTAACTTTGAGAGAACCAGCATTGGCCCACAGCGACAATCGTGCAGTGAAGAGGAGTTGGGCCGCTAGTGCTGTTCAGGCAGATTTGAAGCCCAGAGCAAGTCGCTTCGGTACAAGGAGAATGCGAACGTTCCCGTCGGTGTGCCACTTTCAACCTTGATGACACAGCAGCTTTATCTGACGATTCTGCCTAGCTTCTAGTACTAGGGAAAGACTGCCTCCTTCTGCTAAGGTAGGTTTTCACGTGGGGAGTGCTGTACGTGCAGAAGAGCACTCCCCCGCCGGGCAAAAGTTAGGCCTTGGTGAATCTGGATGGTCCCAGAAGTCCAGCATTGTCACAGGGAAACCTGTCCGTTGTTTTTCCTCTGGAACTAAACATCGAGCCTGCGACTGCCGTCGGGAGACTTATTTGGCAGCCCACAGGTTTCAGTTGTGAGGCACAGTGGTGTTTCTCAGAAGAATCCAAATGCCTCCCTGGCTACGCCAGCATGGAATGTAAGGCTGCTTGGAACGGCGTTCCTGAGGCCGTTTGAATGCTGTTTACGTGAGAGCTGTCGAGCCATCCGGGCAGGGCTTTGCCATTACCGCTCCACGTTCACAGCCTTAAAGCCAACGAACCCATTTGCTTCCTGGGACTCAAACGCAACAGAAGAGTTGGACGGCATTCAGTGCCCTGTCACAGCTGTTACAACCCAAGTGAGTGCACAATGAGTCGTGAAATACGTAACGGTGTGGCAGCATTCCTTTAACACATGCTTCTTCGCTTCTAGGGCATACCTAAGCTTCCTATGGGAGATATCTGGACTTTTCCTTGAGGCCAGGGGTGCCAGTTCTTTGCCGGCAAGCTCCCATGTGCTCCTGGAGGAGCTCCCAGCAAGGAACTGAGACCAGCAAGCCTCATACGAGTACACTCACAGTTCTTTCGTGACTCCGTCAGGCAGCAAAGAGAAGATGGGCAGCAGGAGTGTTTTTCAGGCAGCTTTCAAACCGCAACTGTCTCGCCTACCACGGACGAAATGACGGTTTTGCCAGGGTGGCCCGGTTTCAAACTTGAGCTCATATGGTTATCCTCAGCAGTTTCTGACGACCTCAAGGAAACACACGGGGCCCACAAGGGCCCGTCCATGGAGACCCTTTGGGCACAGGGACCATTGCATTGGATGAACTGGGTAAGTATTTCAGTAACTTAGGTAGGCCTCAGTGACCAATGCTCCTGCACATACCTAACAGTGTGAAAAGTGAAAAATGTACTGGTCTTCAGGCTGGATGCAAAGCTTAGCTTTCGCTTCTGTGAGAGTGCTGTCCTGTGTCCCGGACTGTCTCGTCTGCACATTGTGTAGTAGCAGCGCAGTTCCCTTTCAGTCACTGGGGCCGATCCACTTGCAAAGAGAGTCTGCCAGGCGCTGCTTTCGCGAGGCTCTTTGACGACTGGAACACTCTACCTAGCAACCCAGAAAGGAGCACGTTGCCCTTGCTCTGAATGTGAAGAGTGCTTCCCGGGGGCCTATTTCGCCTGGGGTTCCTCAGAAGCCAGCGGCAGCTCTTCCGGCACACAGCGGTCATCATGCAAAATTGGTGCACGATCGACTGCCCTATGTGTCCCCAGGGCATAACATAGTTAAGGCACTCCCTTTCAGATTATGGCTTCGTGGATACAACTGCACACCCAACTCTGCAGATGTGAAACACTGGACCTTACCTTGAGGCCTTAGGTCCCCTTTCATTCGGCTGGAGCTGCATCTGGAGTGCAGTGTGTTGAGATTCTAGAAAGGAATGCCAGCACATTATTAACTTTGAGACAGCCAGCATTGGCCCACAGCGACAATCGTGCAGTGAAGAGGAGTTGGGCCGCTAGTGCTGTTCAGGCAGATTTGAAGCCCAGAGCAAGTCGCTTCGGTACAAGGAGAATGCGAACGTTCCCGTCGGTGTGCCACTTTCAACCTTGATGACACAGCAGCTTTATCTGACGATTCTGCCTAGCTTCTAGTACTAGGGAAAGACTGCCTCCTTCTGCTAAGGTAGGTTTTCACGTGGGGAGTGCTGTACGTGCAGAAGAGCACTCCCCCGCCGGGCAAAAGTTAGGCCTTGGTGAATCTGGATGGTCCCAGAAGTCCAGCATTGTCACAGGGAAACCTGTCCGTTGTTTTTCCTCTGGAACTAAACATCGAGCATGCGAATGCCGTCGGGAGACGTATTTGGCAGCCCACAGGTTTCAGTTGTGAGGCACAGTGGTGTTTCTCAGAAGAATCCAAATGCCTCCCTGGCTACGCCAGCATGGAATGTAAGGCTGCTTGGAACGGCGTTCCTGAGGCCGTTTGAATGCTGTTTACGTGAGAGCTGTCGAGCCATCCGGGCAGGGCTTTGCCATTACCGCTCCACGTTCACAGCCTTAAAGCCAACGAACCCATTTGCTTCCTGGGACTCAAACGCAACAGAAGAGTTGGACGGCATTCAGTGCCCTGTCACAGCTGTTACAACCCAAGTGAGTGCACAATGAGTCGTGAAATACGTAACGGTGTGGCAGCATTCCTTTAACACATGCTTCTTCGCTTCTAGGGCATACCTAAGCTTCCTATGGGAGATATCTGGACTTTTCCTTGAGGCCAGGGGTGCCAGTTTTTTGCCGGCAAGCTCCCATGTGCTCCTGGAGGAGCTCCCAGCAAGGAACTGAGACCAGCAATCCTCATACGAGTACACTCACAGTTCTTTCGTGACGCCGTCAGGCAGCAAAGAGAAGATGGGCAGCAGGAGTGTTTTTCAGGCAGCTTTCAAACCGCAACTGTCTCGCCTACCACGGACGAAATGACGGTTTTGCCAGGGTGGCCCGGTTTCAAACTTGAGCTCATATGGTTATCCTCAGCAATTTCTGACGACCTCAAGTAAACACACGGGGCCCACAAGAGCCCGTCCATGGAGACCCTTTGGGCACAGGGACCATTGCATAGGATGAACTGGGTAAGTATTTCAGTAACTTAGGTAGGCCTCGGTGACCAATGCTCCTGCACATACCTAACAGTGTGAAAAGTGAAAAATGTACTGGTCTTCAGGCTGGATGCAAAGCTTAGCTTTCGCTTCTGTGAGAGTGCTGTCCTGTGTCCCGGACTGTCTCGTCTGCACATTGTGTAGTAGCAGCGCAGTTCCCTTTCAGTCACTGGGGCCGATCCACTTGCAAAGAGAGTCTGCCAGGCGCTGCTTTCGCGAGGCTCTTTGACGACTGGAACACTCTACCTAGCAACCCAGAAAGAAGCACGTTGCCCTTGCTCTGAATGTGAAGAGTGCTTCCCGGGGGCCTATTTCGCCTGGGGTTCCTCAGAAGCCAGCGGCAGCTCTTCCGGCACACAGCGGTCATCATGCAAAATTGGTGCACGATCGACTGCCCTATGTGTCCCCAGGGCATAACATAGTTAAGGCACTCCCTTTCAGAGTATGGCTTCGTGGATACCACTGCACACCCAACTCTGCAGATGTGAAACACTGGACCTTACCTTGAGGCCTTAGGTCCCCTTTCATTCGGCTGGAGCTGCATCTGGAGTGCAGTGTGTTGGATTCTAGAAAGGAATGCCAGCACATGATTAACTTTGAGAGAGCCAGCATTGGCCCACAGCGACAATCGTGCAGTGAAGAGGAGTTGGGCCGCTAGTGCTGTTCAGGCAGATTTGAAGCCCAGAGCAAGTCGCTTCGGTACAAGGAGAATGCGAACGTTCCCGTCGGTGTGCCACATTCAACCTTGATGACACAGCAGCTTTATCTGACGATTCTGCCTAGCTTCTAGTACTAGGGAAAGACTGCCTCCTTCTGCTAAGGTAGGTTTTCACGTGGGGAGTGCTGTACGTGCAGAAGAGCACTCCCCCGCCGGGCAAAAGTTAGGCCATGGTGAATCTGGATGGTCCCAGAAGTCCAGCATTGTCACAGGGAAACCTGTCCGTTGTTTTTCCTCTGGAACTAAACATCGAGCATGCGACTGCCGTCGGGAGACGTATTTGGCAGCCCACAGGTTTCAGTTGTGAGGCACAGTGGTGTTTCTCAGAAGAATCCAAATGCCTCCCTGGCTACGCCAGCATGGAATGTAAGGCTGCTTGGAACGGCGTTCCTGAGGCCGTTTGAATGCTGTTTACGTGAGAGCTGTCGAGCCATCCGGGCAGGGCTTTGCCATTACCGCTCCACGTTCACAGCCTTAAAGCCAACGAACCCATTTGCTTCCTGGGACTCAAACGCAACAGAAGAGTTGGACGGCATTCAGTGCCCTGTCACAGCTGTTACAACCCAAGTGAGTGCACAATGAGTCGTGAGATACGTAACGGTGTTGCAGCATTCCTTTAACACATGCTTCTTCGCTTCTAGGGCATACCTAAGCTTCCTATGGGAGATATCTGGACTTTTCCTTGAGGCCAGGGGTGCCAGTTCTTTGCCGGCAAGCTCCCATGTGCTCCTGGAGGAGCTCCCAGCAAGGAACTGAGACCAGCAAGCCTCATACGAGTACACTCACAGTTCTTTCGTGACGCCGTCAGGCAGCAAAGAGAAGATGGGCAGCAGGAGTGTTTTTCAGGCAGCTTTCAAACCGCAACTGTCTCGCCTACCACGGACGAAATGACGGTTTTGCCAGGGTGGCCCGGTTTCAAACTTGAGCTCATATGGTTATCCTCAGCAGTTTCTGACGACCTCAAGGAAACACACGGGGCCCACAAGGGCCCGTCCATGGAGACCCTTTGGGCACAGGGACCATTGCATAGGATGAACTGGGTAAGTATTTCAGTAACTTAGGTAGGCCTCAGTGACCAATGCTCCTGCACATACCTAACAGTGTGAAAAGTGACAAATGTACTGGTCTTCAGGCTGGATGCAAAGCTTAGCTTTCGCTTCTGTGAGAGTGCTGTCCTGTGTCCCGGACTGTCTCGTCTGCACATTGTGTAGTAGCAGCGCAGTTCCCTTTCAGTCACTGGGGCCGATCCACTTGCAAAGAGAGTCTGCCAGGCGCTGCTTTCGCGAGGCTCTTTGACGACTGGAACACTCTACCTAGCAACCCAGAAAGGAGCACGTTGCCCTTGCTCTGAATGTGAAGAGTGCTTCCCGGGGGCCTATTTCGCCTGGGGTTCCTCAGAAGCCAGCGGCAGCTCTTCCGGCACACAGCGGTCATCATGCAAAATTGGTGCACGATCGACTGCCCTATGTGTCCCCAGGGCATAACATAGTTAAGGCACTCCCTTTCAGAGTATGGCTTCGTGGATACCACTGCACACCCAACTCTGCAGATGTGAAACACTGGACCTTACCTTGAGGCCTTAGGTCCCCTTTCATTCGGCTGGAGCTGCATCTGGAGTGCAGTGTGTTGGATTCTAGAAAGGAATGCCAGCACATTATTAACTTTGAGAGAGCCAGCATTGGCCCACAGCGACAATCGTGCAGTGAAGAGGAGTTGGGCCGCTAGTGCTGTTCAGGCAGATTTGAAGCCCAGAGCAAGTCGCTTCGGTACAAGGAGAATGCGAACGTTCCCGTCGGTGTGCCACTTTCAACCTTGATGACACAGCAGCTTTATCTGACGATTCTGCCTAGCTTCTAGTACTAGGGAAAGACTGCCTCCTTCTGCTAAGGTAGGTTTTCACGTGGGGAGTGCTGTACGTGCAGAAGAGCACTCCCCCGCCGGGCAAAAGTTAGGCCTTGGTGAATCTGGATGGTCCCAGAAGTCCAGCATTGTCACAGGGAAACCTGTCCGTTGTTTTTCCTCTGGAACTAAACATCGAGCATGCGACTGCCGTCGGGAGACGTATTTGGCAGCCCACAGGTTTCAGTTGTGAGGCACAGTGGTGTTTCTCAGAAGAATCCAAATGCCTCCCTGGCTACGCCAGCATGGAATGTAAGGCTGCTTGGAACGGCGTTCCTGAGGCCGTTTGAATGCTGTTTACGTGAGAGCTGTCGAGCCATCCGGGCAGGGCTTTGCCATTACCGCTCCACGTTCACAGCCTTAAAGCCAACGAAGCCATTTGCTTCCTGGGACTCAAACGCAACAGAAGAGTTGGACGGCATTCAGTGCCCTGTCACAGCTGTTACAACCCAAGTGAGTGCACAATGAGTCGTGAGATACGTAACGGTGTTGCAGCATTCCTTTAACACATGCTTCTTCGCTTCTAGGGCATACCTAAGCTTCCTATGGGAGATATCTGGACTTTTCCTTGAGGCCAGGGGTGCCAGTTCTTTGCCGGCAAGCTCCCATGTGCTCCTGGAGGAGCTCCCAGCAAGGAACTGAGACCAGCAAGCCTCATACGAGTACACTCACAGTTCTTTCGTGACGCCGTCAGGCAGCAAAGAGAAGATGGGCAGCAGGAGTGTTTTTCAGGCAGCTTTCAAACCGCAACTGTCTCGCCTACCACGGACGAAATGACGGTTTTGCCAGGGTGGCCCGGTTTCAAACTTGAGCTCATATGGTTATCCTCAGCAGTTTCTGACGACCTCAAGGAAACACACGGGGCCCACAAGGGCCCGTCCATGGAGACCCTTTGGGCACAGGGACCATTGCATAGGATGAACTGGGTAAGTATTTCAGTAACTTAGGTAGGCCTCGGTGACCAATGCTCCTGCACATACCTAACAGTGTGAAAAGTGAAAAATGTACTGGTCTTCAGGCTGGATGCAAAGCTTAGCTTTCGCTCCTGTGAGAGTGCTATCCTGTGTCCCGGACTGTCTCGTCTGCACATTGTGTAGTAGCAACGCAGTTCCCTTTCAGTCACTGGGGCCGATCCACTTGCAAAGAGAGTCTGCCAGGCGCTGCTTTCGCGAGGCTCTTTGACGACTGGAACACTCTACCTAGCAACCCAGAAAGGAGCACGTTGCCCTTGCTCTGAATGTGAAGAGTGCTTCCCGGGGGCCTATTTCGCCTGGGGTTCCTCAGAAGCCAGCGGCAGCTCTTCCGGCACACAGCGGTCATCATGCAAAATTGGTGCACGATCGACTGCCCTATGTGTCCCCAGGGCATAACATAGTTAAGGCACTCCCTTTCAGAGTATGGCTTCGTGGATACCACTGCACACCCAACTCTGCAGATGTGAAACACTGGACCTTACCTTGAGGCCTTAGGTCCCCTTTCATTCGGCTGGAGCTGCATCTGGAGTGCAGTGTGTTGGATTCTAGAAAGGAATGCCAGCACATTATTAACTTTGAGAGAGCCAGCATTGGCCCACAGCGACAATCGTGCAGTGAAGAGGAGTTGGGCCGCTAGTGCTGTTCAGGCAGATTTGAAGCCCAGAGCAAGTCGCTTCGGTACAAGGAGAATGCGAACGTTCCCGTCGGTGTGCCACTTTCAACCTTGATGACACAGCAGCTTTATCTGACGATTCTGCCTAGCTTCTAGTACTAGGGAAAGACTGCCTCCTTCTGCTAAGGTAGGTTTTCACGTGGGGAGTGCTGTACGTGCAGAAGAGCACTCCCCCGCCGGGCAAAAGTTAGGCCTTGGTGAATCTGGATGGTCCCAGAAGTCCAGCATTGTCACAGGGAAACCTGTCCGTTGTTTTTCCTCTGGAACTAAACATCGAGCATGCGACTGCCGTCGGGAGACGTATTTGGCAGCCCACAGGTTTCAGTTGTGAGGCACAGTGGTGTTTCTCAGAAGAATCCAAATGCCTCCCTGGCTACGCCAGCATGGAATGTAAGGCTGCTTGGAACGGCGTTCCTGAGGCCGTTTGAATGCTGTTTACGTGAGAGCTGTCGAGCCATCCGGGTAGGGCTTTGCCATTACCGCTCCACGTTCACAGCCTTAAAGCCAACGAAGCCATTTGCTTCCTGGGACTCAAACGCAACAGAAGAGTTGGACGGCATTCAGTGCCCTGTCACAGCTGTTACAACCCAAGTGAGTGCACAATGAGTCGTGAGATACGTAACGGTGTTGCAGCATTCCTTTAACACATGCTTCTTCGCTTCTAGGGCATACCTAAGCTTCCTATGGGAGATATCTGGACTTTTCCTTGAGGCCAGGGGTGCCAGTTCTTTGCCGGCAAGCTCCCATGTGCTCCGGGAGGAGCTCCCAGCAAGGAACTGAGACCAGCAAGCCTCATACGAGTACACTCACAGTTCTTTCGTGACGCCGTCAGGCAGCAAAGAGAAGATGGGCAGCAGGAGTGTTTTTCAGGCAGCTTTCAAACCGCAACTGTCTCGCCTACCACGGACGAAATGACGGTTTTGCCAGGGTGGCCCGGTTTCAAACTTGAGCTCATATGGTTATCCTCAGCAGTTTCTGACGACCTCAAGGAAACACACGGGGCCCACAAGGGCCCGTCCATGGAGACCCTTTGGGCACAGGGACCATTGCATAGGATGAACTGGGTAAGTATTTCAGTAACTTAGGTAGGCCTCAGTGACCAATGCTCCTGCACATACCTAACAGTGTGAAAAGTGAAAAATGTACTGGTCTTCAGGCTGGATGCAAAGCTTAGCTTTCGCTTCTGTGAGAGTGCTGTCCTGTGTCCCGGACTGTCTCGTCTGCACATTGTGTAGTAGCAGCGCAGTTCCCTTTCAGTCACTGGGGCCGATCCACTTGCAAAGAGAGTCTGCCAGGCGCTGCTTTCGCGAGGCTCTTTGACGACTGGAACACTCTACCTAGCAACCCAGAAAGGAGCACGTTGCCCGTGCTCTGAATGTGAAGAGTGCTTCCCGGGGGCCTATTTCGCCTGGGGTTCCTCAGAAGCCAGCGGCAGCTCTTCCGGCACACAGCGGTCATCATGCAAAATTGGTGCACGATCGACTGCCCTATGTGTCCCCAGGGCATAACATAGTTAAGGCACTCCCTTTCAGAGTATGGCTTCGTGGATACCACTGCACACCCAACTCTGCAGATGTGAAACACTGGACCTTACCTTGAGGCCTTAGGTCCCCTTTCATTCGGCTGGAGCTGCATCTGGAGTGCAGTGTGTTGGATTCTAGAAAGGAATGCCAGCACATTATTAACTTTGAGAGAGCCAGCATTGGCCCACAGCGACAATCGTGCAGTGAAGAGGAGTTGGGCCGCTAGTGCTGTTCAGGCAGATTTGAAGCCCAGAGCAAGTCGCTTCGGTACAAGGAGAATGCGAACGTTCCCGTCGGTGTGCCACTTTCAACCTTGATGACACAGCAGCTTTATCTGACGATTCTGCCTAGCTTCTAGTACTAGGGAAAGACTGCCTCCTTCTGCTAAGGTAGGTTTTCACGTGGGGAGTGCTGTACGTGCAGAAGAGCACTCCCCCGCCGGGCAAAAGTTAGGCCTTGGTGAATCTGGATGGTCCCAGAAGTCCAGCATTGTCACAGGGAAACCTGTCCGTTGTTTTTCCTCTGGAACTAAACATCGAGCATGCGACTGCCGTCGGGAGACGTATTTGGCAGCCCACAGGTTTCAGTTGTGAGGCACAGTGGTGTTTCTCAGAAGAATCCAAATGCCTCCCTGGCTACGCCAGCATGGAATGTAAGGCTGCTTGGAACGGCGTTCCTGAGGCCGTTTGAATGCTGTTTACGTGAGAGCTGTCGAGCCATCCGGGCAGGGCTTTGCCATTACCGCTCCACGTTCACAGCCTTAAAGCCAACGAACCCATTTGCTTCCTGGGACTCAAACGCAACAGAAGAGTTGGACGGAATTCAGTGCCCTGTCACAGCTGTTACAACCCAAGTGAGTGCACAATGAGTCGTGAAATACGTAACGGTGTTGCAGCATTCCTTTAACACATGCTTCTTCGCTTCTAGGGCATACCTAAGCTTCCTATGGGAGATATCTGGACTTTTCCTTGAGGCCAGGGGTGCCAGTTCTTTGCCGGCAAGCTCCCATGTGCTCCTGGAGGAGCTCCCAGCAAGGAACTGAGACCAGCAAGCCTCATACGAGTACACTCACAGTTCTTTCGTGACGCCGTCAGGCAGCAAAGAGAAGATGGGCAGCAGGAGTGTTTTTCAGGCAGCTTTCAAACCGCAACTGTCTCGCCTACCACGGACGAAATGACGGTTTTGCCAGGGTGGCCCGGTTTCAAACTTGAGCTCATATGCTTATCCTCAGCAGTTTCTGACTACCTCAAGGAAACACACGGGGCCCACAAGGGCCCGTCCATGGAGACCCTTTGGGCACAGGGACCATTGCATAGGATGAATTGGGTAAGTATTTCAGTAACTTAGGTAGGCCTCGGTGACCAATGCTCCTGCACATACCTAACAGTGTGAAAAGTGAAAAATGTACTGGTCTTCAGGCTGGATGCAAAGCTTAGCTTTCGCTCCTGTGAGAGTGCTGTCCTCTGTCCCGGACTGTCTCGTCTGCACATTGTGTAGTAGCAACGCAGTTCCCTTTCAGTCACTGGGGCCGATCCACTTGCAAAGAGAGTCTGCCAGGCGCTGCTTTCGCGAGGCTCTTTGACGACTGGAACACTCTACCTAGCAACCCAGAAAGGAGCACGTTGCCCTTGCTCTGAATGTGAAGAGTGCTTCCCGGGGGCCTATTTCGCCTGGGGTTCCTCAGAAGCCAGCGGCAGCTCTTCCGGCACACAGCGGTCATCATGCAAAATTGGTGCACGATCGACTGCCCTATGTGTCCCCAGGGCATAACATAGTTAAGGCACTCCCTTTCAGAGTATGGCTTCGTGGATACCACTGCACACCCAACTCTGCAGATGTGAAACACTGGACCTTACCTTGAGGCCTTAGGTCCCCTTTCATTCGGCTGGAGCTGCATCTGGAGTGCAGTGTGTTGGATTCTAGAAAGGAATGCCAGCACATTATTAACTTTGAGAGAGCCAGCATTGGCCCACAGCGACAATCGTGCAGTGAAGAGGAGTTGGGCCGCTAGTGCTGTTCAGGCAGATTTGAAGCCCAGAGCAAGTCGCTTCGGTACAAGGAGAATGCGAACGTTCCCGTCGGTGTGCCACTTTCAACCTTGATGACACAGCAGCTTTATCTGACGATTCTGCCTAGCTTCTAGTACTAGGGAAAGACTGCCTCCTTCTGCTAAGGTAGGTTTTCACGTGGGGAGTGCTGTACGTGCAGAAGAGCACTCCCCCGCCGGGCAAAAGTTAGGCCTTGGTGAATCTGGATGGTCCCAGAAGTCCAGCATTGTCACAGGGAAACCTGTCCGTTGTTTTTCCTCTGGAACTAAACATCGAGCATGCGACTGCCGTCGGGAGACGTATTTGGCAGCCCACAGGTTTCAGTTGTGAGGCACAGTGGTGTTTCTCAGAAGAATCCAAATGCCTCCCTGGCTACGCCAGCATGGAATGTAAGGCTGCTTGGAACGGCGTTCCTGAGGCCGTTTGAATGCTGTTTACGTGAGAGCTGTCGAGCCATCCGGGCAGGGCTTTGCCATTACCGCTCCACGTTCACAGCCTTAAAGCCAACGAAGCCATTTGCTTCCTGGGACTCAAACGCAACAGAAGAGTTGGACGGCATTCAGTGCCCTGTCACAGCTGTTACAACCCAAGTGAGTGCACAATGAGTCGTGAGATACGTAACGGTGTTGCAGCATTCCTTTAACACATGCTTCTTCGCTTCTAGGGCATACCTAAGCTTCCTATGGGAGATATCTGGACTTTTCCTTGAGGCCAGGGGTGCCAGTTCTTTGCCGGCAAGCTCCCATGTGCTCCTGGAGGAGCTCCCAGCAAGGAACTGAGACCAGCAAGCCTCATACGAGTACACTCACAGTTCTTTCGTGACGCCATCAGGCAGCAAAGAGAAGATGGGCAGCAGGAGTGTTTTTCAGGCAGCTTTCAAACCGCAACTGTCTCGCCTACCACGGACGAAATGACGGTTTTGCCAGGGTGGCCCGGTTTCAAACTTGAGCTCATATGGTTATCCTCAGCAGTTTCTGACGACCTCAAGGAAACACACGGGGCCCACAAGGGCCCGTCCATGGAGACCCTTTGGGCACAGGGACCATTGCATTGGATGAACTGGGTAAGTATTTCAGTAACTTAGGTAGGCCTCAGTGACCAATGCTCCTGCACATACCTAACAGTGTGAAAAGTGAAAAATGTACTGGTCTTCAGGCTGGATGCAAAGCTTAGCTTTCGCTTCTGTGAGAGTGCTGTCCTGTGTCCCGGACTGTCTCGTCTGCACATTGTGTAGTAGCAGCGCAGTTCCCTTTCAGTCACTGGGGCCGATCCACTTGCAAAGAGAGTCTGCCAGGCGCTGCTTTCGCGAGGCTCTTTGACGACTGGAACACTCTACCTAGCAACCCAGAAAGGAGCACGTTGCCCTTGCTCTGAATGTGAAGAGTGCTTCCCGGGGGCCTATTTCGCCTGGGGTTCCTCAGAAGCCAGCGGCAGCTCTTCCGGCACACAGCGGTCATCATGCAAAATTGGTACACGATCGACTGCCCTATGTGTCCCCAGGGCATAACATAGTTAAGGCACTCCCTTTCAGATTATGGCTTCGTGGATACAACTGCACACCCAACTCTGCAGATGTGAAACACTGGACCTTACCTTGAGGCCTTAGGTCCCCTTTCATTCGGCTGGAGCTGCATCTGGAGTGCAGTGTGTTGAGATTCTAGAAAGGAATGCCAGCACATTATTAACTTTGAGACAGCCAGCATTGGCCCACAGCGACAATCGTGCAGTGAAGAGGAGTTGGGCCGCTAGTGCTGTTCAGGCAGATTTGAAGCCCAGAGCAAGTCGCTTCGGTACAAGGAGAATGCGAACGTTCCCGTCGGTGTGCCACTTTCAACCTTGATGACACAGCAGCTTTATCTGACGATTCTGCCTAGCTTCTAGTACTAGGGAAAGACTGCCTCCTTCTGCTAAGGTAGGTTTTCACATGGGGAGTGCTGTACGTGCAGAAGAGCACTCCCCCGCCGGGCAAAAGTTAGGCCTTGGTGAATCTGGATGGTCCCAGAAGTCCAGCATTGTCACAGGGAAACCTGTCGGTTGTTTTTCCTCTGGAACTAAACATCGAGCATGCGAATGCCGTCGGGAGACGTATTTGGCAGCCCACAGGTTTCAGTTGTGAGGCACAGTGGTGTTTCTCAGAAGAATCCAAATGCCTCCCTGGCTACGCCAGCATGGAATGTAAGGCTGCTTGGAACGGCGTTCCTGAGGCCGTTTGAATGCTGTTTACGTGAGAGCTGTCGAGCCATCCGGGCAGGGCTTTGCCATTACCGCTCCACGTTCACAGCCTTAAAGCCAACGAACCCATTTGCTTCCTGGGACTCAAACGCAACAGAAGAGTTGGACGGCATTCAGTGCCCTGTCACAGCTGTTACAACCCACGTGAGTGCACAATGAGTCGTGAAATACGTAACGGTGTGGCAGCATTCCTTTAACATATGCTTCTTCGCTTCTAGGGCATACCTAAGCTTCCTATGGGAGATATCTGGACTTTTCCTTGAGGCCAGGGGTGCCAGTTTTTTGCCGGCAAGCTCCCATGTGCTCCTGGAGGAGCTCCCAGCAAGGAACTGAGACCAGCAATCCTCATACGAGTACACTCACAGTTCTTTCGTGATGCCGTCAGGCAGCAAAGAGAAGATGGGCAGCAGGAGTGTTTTTCAGGCAGCTTTCAAACCGCAACTGTCTCGCCTACCACGGACGAAATGACGGTTTTGCCAGGGTGGCCCGGTTTCAAACTTGAGCTCATATGGTTATCCTCAGCAGTTTCTGACGACTTCAAGTAAACACACGGGGCCCACAAGAGCCCGTCCATGGAGACCCTTTGGGCACAGGGACCATTGCATAGGATGAACTGGGTAAGTATTTCAGTAACTTAGGTAGGCCTCGGTGACCAATGCTCCTGCACATACCTAACAGTGTGAAAAGTGAAAAATGTACTGGTCTTCAGGCTGGATGCAAAGCTTAGCTTTCGCTTCTGTGAGAGTGCTGTCCTGTGTCCCGGACTGTCTCGTCTGCACATTGTGTAGTAGCAGCGCAGTTCCCTTTCAGTCACTGGGGCCGATCCACTTGCAAAGAGAGTCTGCCAGGCGCTGCTTTCGCGAGGCTCTTTGACGACTGGAACACTCTACCTAGCAACCCAGAAAGGAGCACGTTGCCCTTGCTCTGAATGTGAAGAGTGCTTCCCGGGGGCCTATTTCGCCTGGGGTTCCTCAGAAGCCAGCGGCAGCTCTTCCGGCACACAGCGGTCATCATGCAAAATTGGTGCACGATCGACTGCCCTATGTGTCCCCAGGGCATAACATAGTTAAGGCACTCCCTTTCAGAGTATGGCTTCGTGGATACCACTGCACACCCAACTCTGCAGATGTGAAACACTGGACCTTACCTTGAGGCCTTAGGTCCCCTTTCATTCGGCTGGAGCTGCATCTGGAGTGCAGTGTGTTGGATTCTAGAAAGGAATGCCAGCACATTATTAACTTTGAGAGAGCCAGCATTGGCCCACAGCGACAATCGTGCAGTGAAGAGGAGTTGGGCCGTTAGTGCTGTTCAGGCAGATTTGAAGCCCAGAGCAAGTCGCTTCGGTACAAGGAGAATGCGAACGTTCCCGTCGGTGTGCCACTTTCAACCTTGATGACACAGCAGCTTTATCTGACGATTCTGCCTAGCTTCTAGTACTAGGGAAAGACTGCCTCCTTCTGCTAAGGTAGGTTTTCACGTGGGGAGTGCTGTACGTGCAGAAGAGCACTCCCCCGCCGGGCAAAAGTTAGGCCTTGGTGAATCTGGATGGTCCCAGAAGTCCAGCATTGTCACGGGGAAACCTGTCCGTTGTTTTTCCTCTGGAACTAAACATCGAGCATGCGACTGCCGTCGGGAGACGTATTTGGCAGCCCACAGGTTTCAGTTGTGAGGCACAGTGGTGTTTCTCAGAAGAATCCAAATGCCTCCCTGGCTACGCCAGCATGGAATGTAAGGCTGCTTGGAACGGCGTTCCTGAGGCCGTTTGAATGCTGTTTACGTGAGAGCTGTCGAGCCATCCGGGCAGGGCTTTGCCATTACCGCTCCACGTTCACAGCCTTAAAGCCAACGAACCCATTTGCTTCCTGGGACTCAAACGCAACAGAAGAGTTGGACGGCATTCAGTGCCCTGTCACAGCTGTTACAACCCAAGTGAGTGCACAATGAGTCGTGAAATACGTAACGGTGTGGCAGCATTCCTTTAACACATGCTTCTTCGCTTCTAGGGCATACCTAAGCTTCCTATGGGAGATATCTGGACTTTTCCTTGAGGCCAGGGGTGCCAGTTCTTTGCCGGCAAGCTCCCATGTGCTCCTGGAGGAGCTCCCAGCAAGGAACTGAGACCAGCAAGCCTCATACGAGTACACTCACAGTTCTTTCGTGACGCCATCAGGCAGCAAAGAGAAGATGGGCAGCAGGAGTGTTTTTCAGGCAGCTTTCAAACCGCAACTGTCTCGCCTACCACGGACGAAATGACGGTTTTCCAGGGTGGCCCGGTTTCAAACTTGAGCTCATATGGTTATCCTCAGCAGTTTCTGACGACCTCAAGGAAACACACGGGGCCCACAAGGGCCCGTCCATGGAGACCCTTTGGGCACAGGGACCATTGCATTTGATGAACTGGGTAAGTATTTCAGTAACTTAGGTAGGCCTCAGTGACCAATGCTCCTGCACATACCTAACAGTGTGAAAAGTGAAAAATGTACTGGTCTTCAGGCTGGATGCAAAGCTTAGCTTTCGCTTCTGTGAGAGTGCTGTCCTGTGTCCCGGACTGTCTCGTCTGCACATTGTGTAGTAGCAGCGCAGTTCCCTTTCAGTCACTGGGGCCGATCCACTTGCAAAGAGAGTCTGCCAGGCGCTGCTTTCGCGAGGCTCTTTGACGACTGGAACACTCTACCTAGCAACCCAGAAAGGAGCACGTTGCCCTTGCTCTGAATGTGAAGAGTGCTTCCCGGGGGCCTATTTCGCCTGGGGTTCCTCAGAAGCCAGCGGCAGCTCTTCCGGCACACAGCGGTCATCATGCAAAATTGGTGCACGATCGACTGCCCTATGTGTCCCCAGGGCATAACATAGTTAAGGCACTCCCTTTCAGATTATGGCTTCGTGGATACAACTGCACACCCAACTCTGCAGATGTGAAACACTGGACCTTACCTTGAGGCCTTAGGTCCCCTTTCATTCGGCTGGAGCTGCATCTGGAGTGCAGTGTGTTGAGATTCTAGAAAGGAATGCCAGCACATTATTAACTTTGAGACAGCCAGCATTGGCCCACAGCGACAATCGTGCAGTGAAGAGGAGTTGGGCCGCTAGTGCTGTTCAGGCAGATTTGAAGCCCAGAGCAAGTCGCTTCGGTACAAGGAGAATGCGAACGTTCCCGTCGGTGTGCCACTTTCAACCTTGATGACACAGCAGCTTTATCTGACGATTCTGCCTAGCTTTTAGTACTAGGGAAAGACTGCCTCCTTCTGCTAAGGTAGGTTTTCACGTGGGGAGTGCTGTACGTGCAGAAGAGCACTCCCCCGCCGGGCAAAAGTTAGGCCTTGGTGAATCTGGATGGTCCCAGAAGTCCAGCATTGTCACAGGGAAACCTGTCCGTTGTTTTTCCTCTGGAACTAAACATCGAGCATGCGACTGCCGTCGGGAGACGTATTTGGCAGCCCACAGGTTTCAGTTGTGAGGCACAGTGGTGTTTCTCAGAAGAATCCAAATGCCTCCCTGGCTACGCCAGCATGGAATGTAAGGCTGCTTGGAACGGCGTTCCTGAGGCCGTTTGAATGCTGTTTACGTGAGAGCTGTCGAGCCATCCGGGCAGGGCTTTGCCATTACCGCTCCACGTTCACAGCCTTAAAGCCAACGAACCCATTTGCTTCCTGGGACTCAAACGCAACAGAAGAGTTGGACGGAATTCAGTGCCCTGTCACAGCTGTTACAACCCAAGTGAGTGCACAATGAGTCGTGAAATACGTAACGGTGTTGCAGCATTCCTTTAACACATGCTTCTTCGCTTCTAGGGCATACCTAAGCTTCCTATGGGAGATATCTGGACTTTTCCTTGAGGCCAGGGGTGCCAGTTCTTTGCCGGCAAGCTCCCATGTGCTCCTGGAGGAGCTCCCAGCAAGGAACTGAGACCAGCAAGCCTCATACGAGTACACTCACAGTTCTTTCGTGACGCCGTCAGGCAGCAAAGAGAAGATGGGCAGCAGGAGTGTTTTTCAGGCAGCTTTCAAACCGCAACTGTCTCGCCTACCACGGACGAAATGACGGTTTTGCCAGGGTGGCCCGGTTTCAAACTTGAGCTCATATGCTTATCCTCAGCAGTTTCTGACTACCTCAAGGAAACACACGGGGCCCACAAGGGCCCGTCCATGGAGACCCTTTGGGCACAGGGACCATTGCATAGGATGAATTGGGTAAGTATTTCAGTAACTTAGGTAGGCCTCGGTGACCAATGCTCCTGCACATACCTAACAGTGTGAAAAGTGAAAAATGTACTGGTCTTCAGGCTGGATGCAAAGCTTAGCTTTCGCTCCTGTGAGAGTGCTGTCCTCTGTCCCGGACTGTCTCGTCTGCACATTGTGTAGTAGCAACGCAGTTCCCTTTCAGTCACTGGGGTCGATCCACTTGCAAAGAGAGTCTGCCAGGCGCTGCTTTCGCGAGGCTCTTTGACGACTGGAACACTCTACCTAGCAACCCAGAAAGGAGCACGTTGCCCTTGCTCTGAATGTGAAGAGTGCTTCCCGGGGGCCTATTTCGCCTGGGGTTCCTCAGAAGCCAGCGGCAGCTCTTCCGGCACACAGCGGTCATCATGCAAAATTGGTGCACGATCGACTGCCCTATGTGTCCCCAGGGCATAACATAGTTAAGGCACTCCCTTTCAGAGTATGGCTTCGTGGATACCACTGCACACCCAACTCTGCAGATGTGAAACACTGGACCTTACCTTGAGGCCTTAGGTCCCCTTTCATTCGGCTGGAGCTGCATCTGGAGTGCAGTGTGTTGGATTCTAGAAAGGAATGCCAGCACATTATTAACTTTGAGAGAGCCAGCATTGGCCCACAGCGACAATCGTGCAGTGAAGAGGAGTTGGGCCGCTAGTGCTGTTCAGGCAGATTTGAAGCCCAGAGCAAGTCGCTTCGGTACAAGGAGAATGCGAACGTTCCCGTCGGTGTGCCACTTTCAACCTTGATGACACAGCAGCTTTATCTGACGATTCTGCCTAGCTTCTAGTACTAGGGAAAGACTGCCTCCTTCTGCTAAGGTAGGTTTTCACGTGGGGAGTGCTGTACGTGCAGAAGAGCACTCCCCCGCCGGGCAAAAGTTAGGCCTTGGTGAATCTGGATGGTCCCAGAAGTCCAGCATTGTCACAGGGAAACCTGTCCGTTGTTTTTCCTCTGGAACTAAACATCGAGCATGCGACTGCCGTCGGGAGACGTATTTGGCAGCCCACAGGTTTCAGTTGTGAGGCACAGTGGTGTTTCTCAGAAGAATCCAAATGCCTCCCTGGCTACGCCAGCATGGAATGTAAGGCTGCTTGGAACGGCGTTCCTGAGGCCGTTTGAATGCTGTTTACGTGAGAGCTGTCGAGCCATCCGGGCAGGGCTTTGCCATTACCGCTCCACGTTCACAGCCTTAAAGCCAACGAAGCCATTTGCTTCCTGGGACTCAAACGCAACAGAAGAGTTGGACGGCATTCAGTGCCCTGTCACAGCTGTTACAACCCAAGTGAGTGCACAATGAGTCGTGAGATACGTAACGGTGTTGCAGCATTCCTTTAACACATGCTTCTTCGCTTCTAGGGCATACCTAAGCTTCCTATGGGAGATATCTGGACTTTTCCTTGAGGCCAGGGGTGCCAGTTCTTTGCCGGCAAGCTCCCATGTGCTCCTGGAGGAGCTCCCAGCAAGGAACTGAGACCAGCAAGCCTCATACGAGTACACTCACAGTTCTTTCGTGACGCCATCAGGCAGCAAAGAGAAGATGGGCAGCAGGAGTGTTTTTCAGGCAGCTTTCAAACCGCAACTGTCTCGCCTACCACGGACGAAATGACGGTTTTGCCAGGGTGGCCCGGTTTCAAACTTGAGCTCATATGGTTATCCTCAGCAGTTTCTGACGACCTCAAGGAAACACACGGGGCCCACAAGGGCCCGTCCATGGAGACCCTTTGGGCACAGGGACCATTGCATTGGATGAACTGGGTAAGTATTTCAGTAACTTAGGTAGGCCTCAGTGACCAATGCTCCTGCACATACCTAACAGTGTGAAAAGTGAAAAATGTACTGGTCTTCAGGCTGGATGCAAAGCTTAGCTTTCGCTTCTGTGAGAGTGCTGTCCTGTGTCCCGGACTGTCTCGTCTGCACATTGTGTAGTAGCAGCGCAGTTCCCTTTCAGTCACTGGGGCCGATCCACTTGCAAAGAGAGTCTGCCAGGCGCTGCTTTCGCGAGGCTCTTTGACGACTGGAACACTCTACCTAGCAACCCAGAAAGGAGCACGTTGCCCTTGCTCTGAATGTGAAGAGTGCTTCCCGGGGGCCTATTTCGCCTGGGGTTCCTCAGAAGCCAGCGGCAGCTCTTCCGGCACACAGCGGTCATCATGCAAAATTGGTGCACGATCGACTGCCCTATGTGTCCCCAGGGCATAACATAGTTAAGGCACTCCCTTTCAGATTATGGCTTCGTGGATACAACTGCACACCCAACTCTGCAGATGTGAAACACTGGACCTTACCTTGAGGCCTTAGGTCCCCTTTCATTCGGCTGGAGCTGCATCTGGAGTGCAGTGTGTTGAGATTCTAGAAAGGAATGCCAGCACATTATTAACTTTGAGACAGCCAGCATTGGCCCACAGCGACAATCGTGCAGTGAAGAGGAGTTGGGCCGCTAGTGCTGTTCAGGCAGATTTGAAGCCCAGAGCAAGTCGCTTCGGTACAAGGAGAATGCGAACGTTCCCGTCGGTGTGCCACTTTCAACCTTGATGACACAGCAGCTTTATCTGACGATTCTGCCTAGCTTTTAGTACTAGGGAAAGACTGCCTCCTTCTGCTAAGGTAGGTTTTCACGTGGGGAGTGCTGTACGTGCAGAAGAGCACTCCCCCGCCGGGCAAAAGTTAGGCCTTGGTGAATCTGGATGGTCCCAGAAGTCCAGCATTGTCACAGGGAAACCTGTCCGTTGTTTTTCCTCTGGAACTAAACATCGAGCATGCGACTGCCGTCGGGAGACGTATTTGGCAGCCCACAGGTTTCAGTTGTGAGGCACAGTGGTGTTTCTCAGAAGAATCCAAATGCCTCCCTGGCTACGCCAGCATGGAATGTAAGGCTGCTTGGAACGGCGTTCCTGAGGCCGTTTGAATGCTGTTTACGTGAGAGCTGTCGAGCCATCCGGGCAGGGCTTTGCCATTACCGCTCCACGTTCACAGCCTTAAAGCCAACGAACCCATTTGCTTCCTGGGACTCAAACGCAACAGAAGAGTTGGACGGAATTCAGTGCCCTGTCACAGCTGTTACAACCCAAGTGAGTGCACAATGAGTCGTGAAATACGTAACGGTGTTGCAGCATTCCTTTAACACATGCTTCTTCGCTTCTAGGGCATACCTAAGCTTCCTATGGGAGATATCTGGACTTTTCCTTGAGGCCAGGGGTGCCAGTTCTTTGCCGGCAAGCTCCCATGTGCTCCTGGAGGAGCTCCCAGCAAGGAACTGAGACCAGCAAGCCTCATACGAGTACACTCACAGTTCTTTCGTGACGCCGTCAGGCAGCAAAGAGAAGATGGGCAGCAGGAGTGTTTTTCAGGCAGCTTTCAAACCGCAACTGTCTCGCCTACCACGGACGAAATGACGGTTTTGCCAGGGTGGCCCGGTTTCAAACTTGAGCTCATATGCTTATCCTCAGCAGTTTCTGACTACCTCAAGGAAACACACGGGGCCCACAAGGGCCCGTCCATGGAGACCCTTTGGGCACAGGGACCATTGCATAGGATGAATTGGGTAAGTATTTCAGTAACTTAGGTAGGCCTCGGTGACCAATGCTCCTGCACATACCTAACAGTGTGAAAAGTGAAAAATGTACTGGTCTTCAGGCTGGATGCAAAGCTTAGCTTTCGCTCCTGTGAGAGTGCTGTCCTCTGTCCCGGACTGTCTCGTCTGCACATTGTGTAGTAGCAAGGCAGTTCCCTTTCAGTCACTGGGGTCGATCCACTTGCAAAGAGAGTCTGCCAGGCGCTGCTTTCGCGAGGCTCTTTGACGACTGGAACACTCTACCTAGCAACCCAGAAAGGAGCACGTTGCCCTTGCTCTGAATGTGAAGAGTGCTTCCCGGGGGCCTATTTCGCCTGGGGTTCCTCAGAAGCCAGCGGCAGCTCTTCCGGCACACAGCGGTCATCATGCAAAATTGGTGCACGATCGACTGCCCTATGTGTCCCCAGGGCATAACATAGTTAAGGCACTCCCTTTCAGAGTATGGCTTCGTGGATACCACTGCACACCCAACTCTGCAGATGTGAAACACTGGACCTTACCTTGAGGCCTTAGGTCCCCTTTCATTCGGCTGGAGCTGCATCTGGAGTGCAGTGTGTTGGATTCTAGAAAGGAATGCCAGCACATTATTAACTTTGAGAGAGCCAGCATTGGCCCACAGCGACAATCGTGCAGTGAAGAGGAGTTGGGCCGCTAGTGCTGTTCAGGCAGATTTGAAGCCCAGAGCAAGTCGCTTCGGTACAAGGAGAATGCGAACGTTCCCGTCGGTGTGCCACTTTCAACCTTGATGACACAGCAGCTTTATCTGACGATTCTGCCTAGCTTCTAGTACTAGGGAAAGACTGCCTCCTTCTGCTAAGGTAGGTTTTCACGTGGGGAGTGCTGTACGTGCAGAAGAGCACTCCCCCGCCGGGCAAAAGTTAGGCCTTGGTGAATCTGGATGGTCCCAGAAGTCCAGCATTGTCACGGGGAAACCTGTCCGTTGTTTTTCCTCTGGAACTAAACATCGAGCATGCGACTGCCGTCGGGAGACGTATTTGGCAGCCCACAGGTTTCAGTTGTGAGGCACAGTGGTGTTTCTCAGAAGAATCCAAATGCCTCCCTGGCTACGCCAGCATGGAATGTAAGGCTGCTTGGAACGGCGTTCCTGAGGCCGTTTGAATGCTGTTTACGTGAGAGCTGTCGAGCCATCCGGGCAGGGCTTTGCCATTACCGCTCCACGTTCACAGCCTTAAAGCCAACGAACCCATTTGCTTCCTGGGACTCAAACGCAACAGAAGAGTTGGACGGCATTCAGTGCCCTGTCACAGCTGTTACAACCCAAGTGAGTGCACAATGAGTCGTGAAATACGTAACGGTGTGGCAGCATTCCTTTAACACATGCTTCTTCGCTTCTAGGGCATACCTAAGCTTCCTATGGGAGATATCTGGACTTTTCCTTGAGGCCAGGGGTGCCAGTTCTTTGCCGGCAAGCTCCCATGTGCTCCTGGAGGAGCTCCCAGCAAGGAACTGAGACCAGCAAGCCTCATACGAGTACACTCACAGTTCTTTCGTGACGCCATCAGGCAGCAAAGAGAAGATGGGCAGCAGGAGTGTTTTTCAGGCAGCTTTCAAACCGCAACTGTCTCGCCTACCACGGACGAAATGACGGTTTTGCCAGGGTGGCCCGGTTTCAAACTTGAGCTCATATGGTTATCCTCAGCAGTTTCTGACGACCTCAAGGAAACACACGGGGCCCACAAGGGCCCGTCCATGGAGACCCTTTGGGCACAGGGACCATTGCATTGGATGAACTGGGTAAGTATTTCAGTAACTTAGGTAGGCCTCAGTGACCAATGCTCCTGCACATACCTAACAGTGTGAAAAGTGAAAAATGTACTGGTCTTCAGGCTGGATGCAAAGCTTAGCTTTCGCTTCTGTGAGAGTGCTGTCCTGTGTCCCGGACTGTCTCGTCTGCACATTGTGTAGTAGCAGCGCAGTTCCCTTTCAGTCACTGGGGCCGATCCACTTGCAAAGAGAGTCTGCCAGGCGCTGCTTTCGCGAGGCTCTTTGACGACTGGAACACTCTACCTAGCAACCCAGAAAGGAGCACGTTGCCCTTGCTCTGAATGTGAAGAGTGCTTCCCGGGGGCCTATTTCGCCTGGGGTTCCTCAGAAGCCAGCGGCAGCTCTTCCGGCACACAGCGGTCATCATGCAAAATTGGTGCACGATCGACTGCCCTATGTGTCCCCAGGGCATAACATAGTTAAGGCACTCCCTTTCAGATTATGGCTTCGTGGATACAACTGCACACCCAACTCTGCAGATGTGAAACACTGGACCTTACCTTGAGGCCTTAGGTCCCCTTTCATTCGGCTGGAGCTGCATCTGGAGTGCAGTGTGTTGAGATTCTAGAAAGGAATGCCAGCACATTATTAACTTTGAGACAGCCAGCATTGGCCCACAGCGACAATCGTGCAGTGAAGAGGAGTTGGGCCGCTAGTGCTGTTCAGGCAGATTTGAAGCCCAGAGCAAGTCGCTTCGGTACAAGGAGAATGCGAACGTTCCCGTCGGTGTGCCACTTTCAACCTTGATGACACAGCAGCTTTATCTGACGATTCTGCCTAGCTTCTAGTACTAGGGAAAGACTGCCTCCTTCTGCTAAGGTAGGTTTTCACATGGGGAGTGCTGTACGTGCAGAAGAGCACTCCCCCGCCGGGCAAAAGTTAGGCCTTGGTGAATCTGGATGGTCCCAGAAGTCCAGCATTGTCACAGGGAAACCTGTCCGTTGTTTTTCCTCTGGAACTAAACATCGAGCATGCGACTGCCGTCGGGAGACGTATTTGGCAGCCCAGAGGTTTCAGTTGTGAGGCACAGTGGTGTTTCTCAGAAGAATCCAAATGCCTCCCTGGCTACGCCAGCATGGAATGTAAGGCTGCTTGGAACGGCGTTCCTGAGGCCGTTTGAATGCTGTTTACGTGAGAGCTGTCGAGCCATCCGGGCAGGGCTTTGCCATTACCGCTCCACGTTCACAGCCTTAAAGCCAACGAACCCATTTGCTTCCTGGGACTCAAACGCAACAGAAGAGTTGGACGGCATTCAGTGCCCTGTCACAGCTGTTACAACCCACGTGAGTGCACAATGAGTCGTGAAATACGTAACGGTGTGGCAGCATTCCTTTAACATATGCTTCTTCGCTTCTAGGGCATACCTAAGCTTCCTATGGGAGATATCTGGACTTTTCCTTGAGGCCAGGGGTGCCAGTTTTTTGCCGGCAAGCTCCCATGTGCTCCTGGAGGAGCTCCCAGCAAGGAACTGAGACCAGCAATCCTCATACGAGTACACTCACAGTTCTTTCGTGATGCCGTCAGGCAGCAAAGAGAAGATGGGCAGCAGGAGTGTTTTTCAGGCAGCTTTCAAACCGCAACTGTCTCGCCTACCACGGACGAAATGACGGTTTTGCCAGGGTGGCCCGGTTTCAAACTTGAGCTCATATGGTTATCCTCAGCAGTTTCTGACGACTTCAAGTAAACACACGGGTCCCACAAGAGCCCGTCCATGGAGACCCTTTGGGCACAGGGACCATTGCATAGGATGAACTGGGTAAGTATTTCAGTAACTTAGGTAGGCCTCGGTGACCAATGCTCCTGCACATACCTAACAGTGTGAAAAGTGAAAAATGTACTGGTCTTCAGGCTGGATGCAAAGCTTAGCTTTCGCTTCTGTGAGAGTGCTGTCCTGTGTCCCGGACTGTCTCGTCTGCACATTGTGTAGTAGCAGCGCAGTTCCCTTTCAGTCACTGGGGCCGATCCACTTGCAAAGAGAGTCTGCCAGGCGCTGCTTTCGCGAGGCTCTTGGACGACTGGAACACTCTACCTAGCAACCCAGAAAGGAGCACGTTGCCCTTGCTCTGAATGTGAAGAGTGCTTCCCGGGGGCCTATTTCGCCTGGGGTTCCTCAGAAGCCAGCGGCAGCTCTTCCGGCACACAGCGGTCATCATGCAAAATTGGTGCACGATCGACTGCCCTATGTGTCCCCAGGGCATAACATAGTTAAGGCACTCCCTTTCAGAGTATGGCTTCGTGGATACCAGTGCACACCCAACTCTGCAGATGTGAAACACTGGACCTTACCTTGAGGCCTTAGGTCCCCTTTCATTCGGCTGGAGCTGCATCTGGAGTGCAGTGTGTTGGATTCTAGAAAGGAATGCCAGCACATGATTAACTTTGAGAGAGCCAGCATTGGCCCACAGCGACAATCGTGCAGTGAAGAGGAGTTGGGCCGCTAGTGCTGTTCAGGCAGATTTGAAGCCCAGAGCAAGTCGCTTCGGTACAAGGAGAATGCGAACGTTCCCGTCGGTGTGCCACTTTCAACCTTGATGACACAGCAGCTTTATCTGACGATTCTGCCTAGCTTCTAGTACTAGGGAAAGACTGCCTCCTTCTGCTAAGGTAGGTTTTCACGTGGGGAGTGCTGTACGTGCAGAAGAGCACTCCCCCGCCGGGCAAAAGTTAGGCCTTGGTGAATCTGGATGGTCCCAGAAGTCCAGCATTGTCACAGGGAAACCTGTCCGTTGTTTTTCCTCTGGAACTAAACATCGAGCATGCGACTGCCGTCGGGAGACGTATTTGGCAGCCCACAGGTTTCAGTTGTGAGGCACAGTGGTGTTTCTCAGAAGAATCCAAATGCCTCCCTGGCTACGCCAGCATGGAATGTAAGGCTGCTTGGAACGGCGTTCCTGAGGCCGTTTGAATGCTGTTTACGTGAGAGCTGTCGAGCCATCCGGGCAGGGCTTTGCCATTACCGCTCCACGTTCACAGCCTTAAAGCCAACGAAGCCATTTGCTTCCTGGGACTCAAACGCAACAGAAGAGTTGGACGGCATTCAGTGCCCTGTCACAGCTGTTACAACCCAAGTGAGTGCACAATGAGTCGTGAGATACGTAACGGTGTGGCAGCATTCCTTTAACACATGCTTCTTCGCTTCTAGGGCATACCTAAGCTTCCTATGGGAGATATCTGGACTTTTCCTTGAGGCCAGGGGTGCCAGTTCTTTGCCGGCAAGCTCCCATGTGCTCCTGGAGGAGCTCCCAGCAAGGAACTGAGACCAGCAAGCCTCATACGAGTACACTCACAGTTCTTTCGTGACGCCGTCAGGCAGCAAAGAGAAGATGGGCAGCAGGAGTGTTTTTCAGGCAGCTTTCAAACCGCAACTGTCTCGCCTACCACGGACGAAATGACGGTTTTGCCAGGGTGGCCCGGTTTCAAACTTGAGCTCATATGGTTATCCTCAGCAGTTTCTGACGACCTCAAGGAAACACACGGGGCCCACAACGGCCCGTCCATGGAGACCCTTTGGGCACAGGGACCATTGCATAGGATGAACTGGGTAAGTATTTCAGTAACTTAGGTAGGCCTCAGTGACCAATGCTCCTGCACATACCTAACAGTGTGAAAAGTGAAAAATGTACTGGTCTTCAGGCTGGATGCAAAGCTTAGCTTTCGCTTCTGTGAGAGTGCTGTCCTGTGTCCCGGACTGTCTCGTCTGCACATTGTGTAGTAGCAGCGCAGTTCCCTTTCAGTCACTGGGGCCGATCCACTTGCAAAGAGAGTCTGCCAGGCGCTGCTTTCGCGAGGCTCTTTGACGACTGGAACACTCTACCTAGCAACCCAGAAAGGAGCACGTTGCCCGTGCTCTGAATGTGAAGAGTGCTTCCCGGGGGCCTATTTCGCCTGGGGTTCCTCAGAAGCCAGCGGCAGCTCTTCCGGCACACAGCGGTCATCATGCAAAATTGGTGCACGATCGACTGCCCTATGTGTCCCCAGGGCATAACATAGTTAAGGCACTCCCTTTCAGAGTATGGCTTCGTGGATACCACTGCACACCCAACTCTGCAGATGTGAAACACTGGACCTTACCTTGAGGCCTTAGGTCCCCTTTCATTCGGCTGGAGCTGCATCTGGAGTGCAGTGTGTTGGATTCTAGAAAGGAATGCCAGCACATTATTAACTTTGAGAGAGCCAGCATTGGCCCACAGCGACAATCGTGCAGTGAAGAGGAGTTGGGCCGCTAGTGCTGTTCAGGCAGATTTGAAGCCCAGAGCAAGTCGCTTCGGTACAAGGAGAATGCGAACGTTCCCGTCGGTGTGCCACTTTCAACCTTGATGACACAGCAGCTTTATCTGACGATTCTGCCTAGCTTCTAGTACTAGGGAAAGACTGCCTCCTTCTGCTAAGGTAGGTTTTCACGTGGGGAGTGCTGTACGTGCAGAAGAGCACTCCCCCGCCGGGCAAAAGTTAGGCCTTGGTTAATCTGGATGGTCCCAGAAGTCCAGCATTGTCACAGGGAAACCTGTCCGTTGTTTTTCCTCTGGAACTAAACATCGAGCATGCGACTGCCGTCGGGAGACGTATTTGGCAGCCCACAGGTTTCAGTTGTGAGGCACAGTGGTGTTTCTCAGAAGAATCCAAATGCCTCCCTGGCTACGCCAGCATGGAATGTAAGGCTGCTTGGAACGGCGTTCCTGAGGCCGTTTGAATGCTGTTTACGTGAGAGCTGTCGAGCCATCCGGGCAGGGCTTTGCCATTACCGCTCCACGTTCACAGCCTTAAAGCCAACGAACCCATTTGCTTCCTGGGACTCAAACGCAACAGAAGAGTTGGACGGAATTCAGTGCCCTGTCACAGCTGTTACAACCCAAGTGAGTGCACAATGAGTCGTGAAATACGTAACGGTGTTGCAGCATTCCTTTAACACATGCTTCTTCGCTTCTAGGGCATACCTAAGCTTCCTATGGGAGATATCTGGACTTTTCCTTGAGGCCAGGGGTGCCAGTTCTTTGCCGGCAAGCTCCCATGTGCTCCTGGAGGAGCTCCCAGCAAGGAACTGAGACCAGCAAGCCTCATACGAGTACACTCACAGTTCTTTCGTGACGCCGTCAGGCAGCAAAGAGAAGATGGGCAGCAGGAGTGTTTTTCAGGCAGCTTTCAAACCGCAACTGTCTCGCCTACCACGGACGAAATGACGGTTTTGCCAGGGTGGCCCGGTTTCAAACTTGAGCTCATATGCTTATCCTCAGCAGTTTCTGACTACCTCAAGGAAACACACGGGGCCCACAAGGGCCCGTCCATGGAGACCCTTTGGGCACAGGGACCATTGCATAGGATGAATTGGGTAAGTATTTCAGTAACTTAGGTAGGCCTCGGTGACCAATGCTCCTGCACATACCTAACAGTGTGAAAAGTGAAAAATGTACTGGTCTTCAGGCTGGATGCAAAGCTTAGCTTTCGCTCCTGTGAGAGTGCTGTCCTGTGTCCCGGACTGTCTCGTCTGCACATTGTGTAGTAGCAACGCAGTTCCCTTTCAGTCACTGGGGCCGATCCACTTGCAAAGAGAGTCTGCCAGGCGCTGCTTTCGCGAGGCTCTTTGACGACTGGAACACTCTACCTAGCAACCCAGAAAGGAGCACGTTGCCCTTGCTCTGAATGTGAAGAGTGCTTCCCGGGGGCCTATTTCGCCTGGGGTTCCTCAGAAGCCAGCGGCAGCTCTTCCGGCACACAGCGGTCATCATGCAAAATTGGTGCACGATCGACTGCCCTATGTGTCCCCAGGGCATAACATAGTTAAGGCACTCCCTTTCAGAGTATGGCTTCGTGGATACCACTGCACACCCAACTCTGCAGATGTGAAACACTGGACCTTACCTTGAGGCCTTAGGTCCCCTTTCATTCGGCTGGAGCTGCATCTGGAGTGCAGTGTGTTGGATTCTAGAAAGGAATGCCAGCACATGATTAACTTTGAGAGAGCCAGCATTGGCCCACAGCGACAATCGTGCAGTGAAGAGGAGTTGGGCCGCTAGTGCTGTTCAGGCAGATTTGAAGCCCAGAGCAAGTCGCTTCGGTACAAGGAGAATGCGAACGTTCCCGTCGGTGTGCCACTTTCAACCTTGATGACACAGCAGCTTTATCTGACGATTCTGCCTAGCTTCTAGTACTAGGGAAAGACTGCCTCCTTCTGCTAAGGTAGGTTTTCACGTGGGGAGTGCTGTACGTGCAGAAGAGCACTCCCCCGCCGGGCAAAAGTTAGGCCTTGGTGAATCTGGATGGTCCCAGAAGTCCAGCATTGTCACAGGGAAACCTGTCCGTTGTTTTTCCTCTGGAACTAAACATCGAGCATGCGACTGCCGTCGGGAGACGTATTTGGCAGCCCACAGGTTTCAGTTGTGAGGCACAGTGGTGTTTCTCAGAAGAATCCAAATGCCTCCCTGGCTACGCCAGCATGGAATGTAAGGCTGCTTGGAACGGCGTTCCTGAGGCCGTTTGAATGCTGTTTACGTGAGAGCTGTCGAGCCATCCGGGCAGGGCTTTGCCATTACCGCTCCACGTTCACAGCCTTAAAGCCAACGAAGCCATTTGCTTCCTGGGACTCAAACGCAACAGAAGAGTTGGACGGCATTCAGTGCCCTGTCACAGCTGTTACAACCCAAGTGAGTGCACAATGAGTCGTGAGATACGTAACGGTGTTGCAGCATTCCTTTAACACATGCTTCTTCGCTTCTAGGGCATACCTAAGCTTCCTATGGGAGATATCTGGACTTTTCCTTGAGGCCAGGGGTGCCAGTTCTTTGCCGGCAAGCTCCCATGTGCTCCTGGAGGAGCTCCCAGCAAGGAACTGAGACCAGCAAGCCTCATACGAGTACACTCACAGTTCTTTCGTGACTCCGTCAGGCAGCAAAGAGAAGATGGGCAGCAGGAGTGTTTTTCAGGCAGCTTTCAAACCGCAACTGTCTCGCCTACCACGGACGAAATGACGGTTTTGCCAGGGTGGCCCGGTTTCAAACTTGAGCTCATAAGGTTATACTCAGCAGTTTCTGACGACCTCAAGGAAACACACGGGGCCCACAAGGGCCCGTCCATGGAGACCCTTTGGGCACAGGGACCATTGCATTGGATGAACTGGGTAAGTATTTCAGTAACTTAGGTAGGCCTCAGTGACCAATGCTCCTGCACATACCTAACAGTGTGAAAAGTGAAAAATGTACTGGTCTTCAGGCTGGATGCAAAGCTTAGCTTTCGCTTCTGTGAGAGTGCTGTCCTGTGTCCCGGACTGTCTCGTCTGCACATTGTGTAGTAGCAGCGCAGTTCCCTTTCAGTCACTGGGGCCGATCCACTTGCAAAGAGAGTCTGCCAGGCGCTGCTTTCGCGAGGCTCTTTGACGACTGGAACACTCTACCTAGCAACCCAGAAAGGAGCACGTTGCCCTTGCTCTGAATGTGAAGAGTGCTTCCCGGGGGCCTATTTCGCCTGGGGTTCCTCAGAAGCCAGCGGCAGCTCTTCCGGCACACAGCGGTCATCATGCAAAATTGGTGCACGATCGACTGCCTTTTGTGTCCCCAGGGCATAACATAGTTAAGGCACTCCCTTTCAGATTATGGCTTCGTGGATACAACTGCACACCCAACTCTGCAGATGTGAAACACTGGACCTTACCTTGAGGCCTTAGGTCCCCTTTCATTCGGCTGGAGCTGCATCTGGAGTGCAGTGTGTTGAGATTCTAGAAAGGAATGCCAGCACATTATTAACTTTGAGACAGCCAGCATTGGCCCACAGCGACAATCGTGCAGTGAAGAGGAGTTGGGCCGCTAGTGCTGTTCAGGCAGATTTGAAGCCCAGAGCAAGTCGCTTCGGTACAAGGAGAATGCGAACGTTCCCGTCGGTGTGCCACTTTCAACCTTGATGACACAGCAGCTTTATCTGACGATTCTGCCTAGCTTCTAGTACTAGGGAAAGACTGCCTCCTTCTGCTAAGGTAGGTTTTCACATGGGGAGTGCTGTACGTGCAGAAGAGCACTCCCCCGCCGGGCAAAAGTTAGGCCTTGGTGAATCTGGATGGTCCCAGAAGTCCAGCATTGTCACAGGGAAACCTGTCCGTTGTTTTTCCTCTGGAACTAAACATCGAGCATGCGAATGCCGTCGGGAGACGTATTTGGCAGCCCACAGGTTTCAGTTGTGAGGCACAGTGGTGTTTCTCAGAAGAATCCAAATGCCTCCCTGGCTACGCCAGCATGGAATGTAAGGCTGCTTGGAACGGCGTTCCTGAGGCCGTTTGAATGCTGTTTACGTGAGAGCTGTCGAGCCATCCGGGCAGGGCTTTGCCATTACCGCTCCACGTTCACAGCCTTAAAGCCAACGAACCCATTTGCTTCCTGGGACTCAAACGCAACAGAAGAGTTGGACGGCATTCAGTGCCCTGTCACAGCTGTTACAACCCACGTGAGTGCACAATGAGTCGTGAAATACGTAACGGTGTGGCAGCATTCCTTTAACATATGCTTCTTCGCTTCTAGGGCATACCTAAGCTTCCTATGGGAGATATCTGGACTTTTCCTTGAGGCCAGGGGTGCCAGTTTTTTGCCGGCAAGCTCCCATGTGCTCCTGGAGGAGCTCCCAGCAAGGAACTGAGACCAGCAATCCTCATACGAGTACACTCACAGTTCTTTCGTGATGCCGTCAGGCAGCAAAGAGAAGATGGGCAGCAGGAGTGTTTTTCAGGCAGCTTTCAAACCGCAACTGTCTCGCCTACCACGGACGAAATGACGGTTTTGCCAGGGTGGCCCGGTTTCAAACTTGAGCTCATATGGTTATCCTCAGCAGTTTCTGACGACTTCAAGTAAACACACGGGTCCCACAAGAGCCCGTCCATGGAGACCCTTTGGGCACAGGGACCATTGCATAGGATGAACTGGGTAAGTATTTCAGTAACTTAGGTAGGCCTCGGTGACCAATGCTCCTGCACATACCTAACAGTGTGAAAAGTGAAAAATGTACTGGTCTTCAGGCTGGATGCAAAGCTTAGCTTTCGCTTCTGTGAGAGTGCTGTCCTGTGTCCCGGACTGTCTCGTCTGCACATTGTGTAGTAGCAGCGCAGTTCCCTTTCAGTCACTGGGGCCGATCCACTTGCAAAGAGAGTCTGCCAGGCGCTGCTTTCGCGAGGCTCTTTGACGACTGGAACACTCTACCTAGCAACCCAGAAAGGAGCACGTTGCCCTTGCTCTGAATGTGAAGAGTGCTTCCCGGGGGCCTATTTCGCCTGGGGTTCCTCAGAAGCCAGCGGCAGCTCTTCCGGCACACAGCGGTCATCATGCAAAATTGGTGCACGATCGACTGCCCTATGTGTCCCCAGGGCATAACATAGTTAAGGCACTCCCTTTCAGAGTATGGCTTCGTGGATACCACTGCACACCCAACTCTGCAGATGTGAAACACTGGACCTTACCTTGAGGCCTTAGGTCCCCTTTCATTCGGCTGGAGCTGCATCTGGAGTGCAGTGTGTTGGATTCTAGAAAGGAATGCCAGCACATTATTAACTTTGAGAGAGCCAGCATTGGCCCACAGCGACAATCGTGCAGTGAAGAGGAGTTGGGCCGCTAGTGCTGTTCAGGCAGATTTGAAGCCCAGAGCAAGTCGCTTCGGTACAAGGAGAATGCGAACGTTCCCGTCGGTGTGCCACTTTCAACCTTGATGACACAGCAGCTTTATCTGACGATTCTGCCTAGCTTCTAGTACTAGGGAAAGACTGCCTCCTTCTGCTAAGGTAGGTTTTCACGTGGGGAGTGCTGTACGTGCAGAAGAGCACTCCCCCGCCGGGCAAAAGTTAGGCCTTGGTGAATCTGGATGGTCCCAGAAGTCCAGCATTGTCACAGGGAAACCTGTCCGTTGTTTTTCCTCTGGAACTAAACATCGAGCATGCGACTGCCGTCGGGAGACGTATTTGGCAGCCCACAGGTTTCAGTTGTGAGGCACAGTGGTGTTTCTCAGAAGAATCCAAATGCCTCCCTGGCTACGCCAGCATGGAATGTAAGGCTGCTTGGAACGGCGTTCCTGAGGCCGTTTGAATGCTGTTTACGTGAGAGCTGTCGAGCCATCCTGGCAGGGCTTTGCCATTACCGCTCCACGTTCACAGCCTTAAAGCCAACGAAGCCATTTGCTTCCTGGGACTCAAACGCAACAGAAGAGTTGGACGGCATTCAGTGCCCTGTCACAGCTGTTACAACCCAAGTGAGTGCACATTGAGTCGTGAAATACGTAACGGTGTGGCAGCATTCCTTTAACACATGCTTCTTCGCTTCTAGGGCATACCTAAGCTTCCTATGGGAGATATCTGGACTTTTCCTTGAGGCCAGGGGTGCCAGTTCTTTGCCGGCAAGCTCCCATGTGCTCCTGGAGGAGCTCCCAGCAAGGAACTGAGACCAGCAAGCCTCATACGAGTACACTCACAGTTCTTTCGTGACGCCGTCAGGCAGCAAAGAGAAGATGGGCAGCAGGAGTGTTTTCAGGCAGCTTTCAAACCGCAACTGTCTCGCCTACCACGGACGAAATGACGGTTTTCCCAGGGTGGCCCGGTTTCAAACTTGAGCTCATATGCTTATCCTCAGCAGTTTCTGACGACCTCAAGGAAACACACGGGGCCCACAAGGGCCCGTCCATGGAGACCCTTTGGGCACAGGGACCATTGCATAGGATGAACTGGGTAAGTATTTCAGTAACTTAGGTAGGCCTCAGTGACCAATGCTCCTGCACATACCTAACAGTGTGAAAAGTGAAAAATGTACTGGTCTTCAGGCTGGATGCAAAGCTTAGCTTTCGCTTCTGTGAGAGTGCTGTCCTGTGTCCCGGACTGTCTCGTCTGCACATTGTGTAGTAGCAGCGCAGTTCCCTTTCAGTCACTGGGGCCGATCCACTTGCAAAGAGAGTCTGCCAGGCGCTGCTTTCGCGAGGCTCTTTGACGACTGGAACACTCTACCTAGCAACCCAGAAAGGAGCACGTTGCCCGTGCTCTGAATGTGAAGAGTGCTTCCCGGGGGCCTATTTCGCCTGGGGTTCCTCAGAAGCCAGCGGCAGCTCTTCCGGCACACAGCGGTCATCATGCAAAATTGGTGCACGATCGACTGCCCTATGTGTCCCCAGGGCATAACATAGTTAAGGCACTCCCTTTCAGAGTATGGCTTCGTGGATACCACTGCACACCCAACTCTGCAGATGTGAAACACTGGACCTTACCTTGAGGCCTTAGGTCCCCTTTCATTCGGCTGGAGCTGCATCTGGAGTGCAGTGTGTTGGATTCTAGAAAGGAATGCCAGCACATGATTAACTTTGAGAGAGCCAGCATTGGCCCACAGCGACAATCGTGCAGTGAAGAGGAGTTGGGCCGCTAGTGCTGTTCAGGCAGATTTGAAGCCCAGAGCAAGTCGCTTCGGTACAAGGAGAATGCGAACGTTCCCGTCGGTGTGCCACTTTCAACCTTGATGACACAGCAGCTTTATCTGACGATTCTGCCTAGCTTCTAGTACTAGGGAAAGACTGCCTCCTTCTGCTAAGGTAGGTTTTCACGTGGGGAGTGCTGTACGTGCAGAAGAGCACTCCCCCGCCGGGCAAAAGTTAGGCCTTGGTGAATCTGGATGGTCCCAGAAGTCCAGCATTGTCACAGGGAAACCTGTCCGTTGTTTTTCCTCTGGAACTAAACATCGAGCATGCGACTGCCGTCGTGAGACGTATTTGGCAGCCCACAGGTTTCAGTTGTGAGGCACAGTGGTGTTTCTCAGAAGAATCCAAATGCCTCCCTGGCTACGCCAGCATGGAATGTAAGGCTGCTTGGAACGGCGTTCCTGAGGCCGTTTGAATGCTGTTTACGTGAGAGCTGTCGAGCCATCCGGGCAGGGCTTTGCCATTACCGCTCCACGTTCACAGCCTTAAAGCCAACGAACCCATTTGCTTCCTGGGACTCAAACGCAACAGAAGAGTTGGACGGAATTCAGTGCCCTGTCACAGCTGTTACAACCCAAGTGAGTGCACAATGAGTCGTGAAATACGTAACGGTGTTGCAGCATTCCTTTAACACATGCTTCTTCACTTCTAGGGCATACCTAAGCTTCCTATGGGAGATATCTGGACTTTTCCTTGAGGCCAGGGGTGCCAGTTCTTTGCCGGCAAGCTCCCATGTGCTCCTGGAGGAGCTCCCAGCAAGGAACTGAGACCAGCAAGCCTCATACGAGTACACTCACAGTTCTTTCGTGACGCCGTCAGGCAGCAAAGAGAAGATGGGCAGCAGGAGTGTTTTTCAGGCAGCTTTCAAACCGCAACTGTCTCGCCTACCACGGACGAAATGACGGTTTTGCCAGGGTGGCCCGGTTTCAAACTTGAGCTCATATGCTTATCCTCAGCAGTTTCTGACGACCTCAAGGAAACACACGGGGCCCACAAGGGCCCGTCCATGGAGACCCTTTGGGCACAGGGACCATTGCATAGGAGGAATTGGGTAAGTATTTCAGTAACTTAGGTAGGCCTCGGTGACCAATGCTCCTGCACATACCTAACAGTGTGAAAAGTGAAAAATGTACTGGTCTTCAGGCTGGATGCAAAGCTTAGCTTTCGCTCCTGTGAGAGTGCTGTCCTGTGTCCCGGACTGTCTCGTCTGCACATTGTGTAGTAGCAACGCAGTTCCCTTTCAGTCACTGGGGCCGATCCACTTGCAAAGAGAGTCTGCCAGGCGCTGCTTTCGCGAGGCTCTTTGACGACTGGAACACTCTACCTAGCAACCCAGAAAGGAGCACGTTGCCCTTGCTCTGAATGTGAAGAGTGCTTCCCGGGGGCCTATTTCGCCTGGGGTTCCTCAGAAGCCAGCGGCAGCTCTTCCGGCACACAGCGGTCATCATGCAAAATTGGTGCACGATCGACTGCCCTATGTGTCCCCAGGGCATAACATAGTTAAGGCACTCCCTTTCAGAGTATGGCTTCGTGGATACCACTGCACACCCAACTCTGCAGATGTGAAACACTGGACCTTACCTTGAGGCCTTAGGTCCCCTTTCATTCGGCTGGAGCTGCATCTGGAGTGCAGTGTGTTGGATTCTAGAAAGGAATGCCAGCACATTATTAACTTTGAGAGAGCCAGCATTGGCCCACAGCGACAATCGTGCAGTGAAGAGGAGTTGGGCCGCTAGTGCTGTTCAGGCAGATTTGAAGCCCAGAGCAAGTCGCTTCGGTACAAGGAGAATGCGAACGTTCCCGTCGGTGTGCCACTTTCAACCTTGATGACACAGCAGCTTTATCTGACGATTCTGCCTAGCTTCTAGTACTAGGGAAAGACTGCCTCCTTCTGCTAAGGTAGGTTTTCACGTGGGGAGTGCTGTACGTGCAGAAGAGCACTCCCCCGCCGGGCAAAAGTTAGGCCTTGGTGAATCTGGATGGTCCCAGAAGTCCAGCATTGTCACAGGGAAACCTGTCCGTTGTTTTTCCTCTGGAACTAAACATCGAGCATGCGACTGCCGTCGGGAGACGTATTTGGCAGCCCACAGGTTTCAGTTGTGAGGCACAGTGGTGTTTCTCAGAAGAATCCAAATGCCTCCCTGGCTACGCCAGCATGGAATGTAAGGCTGCTTGGAACGGCGTTCCTGAGGCCGTTTGAATGCTGTTTACGTGAGAGCTGTCGAGCCATCCGGGCAGGGCTTTGCCATTACCGCTCCACGTTCACAGCCTTAAAGCCAACGAAGCCATTTGCTTCCTGGGACTCAAACGCAACAGAAGAGTTGGACGGCATTCAGTGCCCTGTCACAGCTGTTACAACCCAAGTGAGTGCACAATGAGTCGTGAGATACGTAACGGTGTTGCAGCATTCCTTTAACACATGCTTCTTCGCTTCTAGGGCATACCTAAGCTTCCTATGGGAGATATCTGGACTTTTCCTTGAGGCCAGGGGTGCCAGTTCTTTGCCGGCAAGCTCCCATGTGCTCCTGGAGGAGCTCCCAGCAAGGAACTGAGACCAGCAAGCCTCATACGAGTACACTCACAGTTCTTTCGTGACGCCATCAGGCAGCAAAGAGAAGATGGGCAGCAGGAGTGTTTTTCAGGCAGCTTTCAAACCGCAACTGTCTCGCCTACCACGGACGAAATGACGGTTTTGCCAGGGTGGCCCGGTTTCAAACTTGAGCTCATATGGTTATCCTCAGCAGTTTCTGACGACCTCAAGGAAACACACGGGGCCCACAAGGGCCCGTCCATGGAGACCCTTTGGGCACAGGGACCATTGCATTGGATGAACTGGGTAAGTATTTCAGTAACTTAGGTAGGCCTCAGTGACCAATGCTCCTGCACATACCTAACAGTGTGAAAAGTGAAAAATGTACTGGTCTTCAGGCTGGATGCAAAGCTTAGCTTTCGCTTCTGTGAGAGTGCTGTCCTGTGTCCCGGACTGTCTCGTCTGCACATTGTGTAGTAGCAGCGCAGTTCCCTTTCAGTCACTGGGGCCGATCCACTTGCAAAGAGAGTCTGCCAGGCGCTGCTTTCGCGAGGCTCTTTGACGACTGGAACACTCTACCTAGCAACCCAGAAAGGAGCACGTTGCCCTTGCTCTGAATGTGAAGAGTGCTTCCCGGGGGCCTATTTCGCCTGGGGTTCCTCAGAAGCCAGCGGCAGCTCTTCCGGCACACAGCGGTCATCATGCAAAATTGGTGCACGATCGACTGCCCTATGTGTCCCCAGGGCATAACATAGTTAAGGCACTCCCTTTCAGATTATGGCTTCGTGGATACAACTGCACACGCAACTCTGCAGATGTGAAACACTGGACCTTACCTTGAGGCCTTAGGTCCCCTTTCATTCGGCTGGAGCTGCATCTGGAGTGCAGTGTGTTGAGATTCTAGAAAGGAATGCCAGCACATTATTAACTTTGAGACAGCCAGCATTGGCCCACAGCGACAATCGTGCAGTGAAGAGGAGTTGGGCCGCTAGTGCTGTTCAGGCAGATTTGAAGCCCAGAGCAAGTCGCTTCGGTACAAGGAGAATGCGAACGTTCCCGTCGGTGTGCCACTTTCAACCTTGATGACACAGCAGCTTTATCTGACGATTCTGCCTAGCTTCTAGTACTAGGGAAAGACTGCCTCCTTCTGCTAAGGTAGGTTTTCACATGGGGAGTGCTGTACGTGCAGAAGAGCACTCCCCCGCCGGGCAAAAGTTAGGCCTTGGTGAATCTGGATGGTCCCAGAAGTCCAGCATTGTCACAGGGAAACCTGTCGGTTGTTTTTCCTCTGGAACTAAACATCGAGCATGCGACTGCCGTCGGGAGACGTATTTGGCAGCCCACAGGTTTCAGTTGTGAGGCACAGTGGTGTTTCTCAGAAGAATCCAAATGCCTCCCTGGCTACGCCAGCATGGAATGTAAGGCTGCTTGGAACGGCGTTCCTGAGGCCGTTTGAATGCTGTTTACGTGAGAGCTGTCGAGCCATCCGGGCAGGGCTTTGCCATTACCGCTCCACGTTCACAGCCTTAAAGCCAACGAACCCATTTGCTTCCTGGGACTCAAACGCAACAGAAGAGTTGGACGGCATTCAGTGCCCTGTCACAGCTGTTACAACCCACGTGAGTGCACAATGAGTCGTGAAATACGTAACGGTGTGGCAGCATTCCTTTAACATATGCTTCTTCGCTTCTAGGGCATACCTAAGCTTCCTATGGGAGATATCTGGACTTTTCCTTGAGGCCAGGGGTGCCAGTTTTTTGCCGGCAAGCTCCCATGTGCTCCTGGAGGAGCTCCCAGCAAGGAACTGAGACCAGCAATCCTCATACGAGTACACTCACAGTTCTTTCGTGATGCCGTCAGGCAGCAAAGAGAAGATGGGCAGCAGGAGTGTTTTTCAGGCAGCTTTCAAACCGCAACTGTCTCGCCTACCACGGACGAAATGACGGTTTTGCCAGGGTGGCCCGGTTTCAAACTTGAGCTCATATGGTTATCCTCAGCAGTTTCTGACGACTTCAAGTAAACACACGGGGCCCACAAGAGCCCGTCCATGGAGACCCTTTGGGCACAGGGACCATTGCATAGGATGAACTGGGTAAGTATTTCAGTAACTTAGGTAGGCCTCGGTGACCAATGCTCCTGCACATACCTAACAGTGTGAAAAGTGAAAAATGTACTGGTCTTCAGGCTGGATGCAAAGCTTAGCTTTCGCTTCTGTGAGAGTGCTGTCCTGTGTCCCGGACTGTCTCGTCTGCACATTGTGTAGTAGCAGCGCAGTTCCCTTTCAGTCACTGGGGCCGATCCACTTGCAAAGAGAGTCTGCCAGGCGCTGCTTTCGCGAGGCTCTTTGACGACTGGAACACTCTACCTAGCAACCCAGAAAGGAGCACGTTGCCCTTGCTCTGAATGTGAAGAGTGCTTCCCGGGGGCCTATTTCGCCTGGGGTTCCTCAGAAGCCAGCGGCAGCTCTTCCGGCACACAGCGGTCATCATGCAAAATTGGTGCACGATCGACTGCCCTATGTGTCCCCAGGGCATAACATAGTTAAGGCACTCCCTTTCAGAGTATGGCTTCGTGGATACCACTGGACACCCAACTCTGCAGATGTGAAACACTGGACCTTACCTTGAGGCCTTAGGTCCCCTTTCATTCGGCTGGAGCTGCATCTGGAGTGCAGTGTGTTGGATTCTAGAAAGGAATGCCAGCACATTATTAACTTTGAGAGAGCCAGCATTGGCCCACAGCGACAATCGTGCAGTGAAGAGGAGTTGGGCCGCTAGTGCTGTTCAGGCAGATTTGAAGCCCAGAGCAAGTCGCTTCGGTACAAGGAGAATGCGAACGTTCCCGTCGGTGTGCCACTTTCAACCTTGATGACACAGCAGCTTTATCTGACGATTCTGCCTAGCTTCTAGTACTAGGGAAAGACTGCCTCCTTCTGCTAAGCTAGGTTTTCACGTGGGGAGTGCTGTACGTGCAGAAGAGCACTCCCCCGCCGGGCAAAAGTTAGGCCTTGGTGAATCTGGATGGTCCCAGAAGTCCAGCATTGTCACAGGGAAACCTGTCCGTTGTTTTTCCTCTGGAACTAAACATCGAGCATGCGACTGCCGTCGGGAGACGTATTTGGCAGCCCACAGGTTTCAGTTGTGAGGCACAGTGGTGTTTCTCAGAAGAATCCAAATGCCTCCCTGGCTACGCCAGCATGGAATGTAAGGCTGCTTGGAACGGCGTTCCTGAGGCCGTTTGAATGCTGTTTACGTGAGAGCTGTCGAGCCATCCGGGCAGGGCTTTGCCATTACCGCTCCACGTTCACAGCCTTAAAGCCAACGAAGCCATTTGCTTCCTGGGACTCAAACGCAACAGAAGAGTTGGACGGCATTCAGTGCCCTGTCACAGCTGTTACAACCCAAGTGAGTGCACAATGAGTCGTGAGATACGTAACGGTGTTGCAGCATTCCTTTAACACATGCTTCTTCGCTTCTAGGGCATACCTAAGCTTCCTATGGGAGATATCTGGACTTTTCCTTGAGGCCAGGGGTGCCAGTTCTTTGCCGGCAAGCTCCCATGTGCTCCTGGAGGAGCTCCCAGCAAGGAACTGAGACCAGCAAGCCTCATACGAGTACACTCACAGTTCTTTCGTGACGCCGTCAGGCAGCAAAGAGAAGATGGGCAGCAGGAGTGTTTTTCAGGCAGCTTTCAAACCGCAACTGTCTCGCCTACCACGGACGAAATTACGGTTTTGCCAGGGTGGCCCGGTTTCAAACTTGAGCTCATATGGTTATCCTCAGCAGTTTCTGACGACCTCAAGGAAACACACGGGGCCCACAAGGGCCCGTCCATGGAGACCCTTTGGGCACAGGGACCATTGCATAGGATGAACTGGGTAAGTATTTCAGTAACTTAGGTAGGCCTCAGTGACCAATGCTCCTGCACATACCTAACAGTGTGAAAAGTGAAAAATGTACTGGTCTTCAGGCTGGATGCAAAGCTTAGCTTTCGCTTCTGTGAGAGTGCTGTCCTGTGTCCCGGACTGTCTCGTCTGCACATTGTGTAGTAGCAGCGCAGTTCCCTTTCAGTCACTGGGGCCGATCCACTTGCAAAGAGAGTCTGCCAGGCGCTGCTTTCGCGAGGCTCTTTGACGACTGGAACACTCTACCTAGCAACCCAGAAAGGAGCACGTTGCCCGTGCTCTGAATGTGAAGAGTGCTTCCCGGGGGCCTATTTCGCCTGGGGTTCCTCAGAAGCCAGCGGCAGCTCTTCCGGCACACAGCGGTCATCATGCAAAATTGGTGCACGATCGACTGCCTTATGTGTCCCCAGGGCATAACATAGTTAAGGCACTCCCTTTCAGAGTATGGCTTCGTGGATACCACTGCACACCCAACTCTGCAGATGTGAAACACTGGACCTTACCTTGAGGCCTTAGGTCCCCTTTCATTCGGCTGGAGCTGCATCTGGAGTGCAGTGTGTTGGATTCTAGAAAGGAATGCTAGCACATGATTAACTTTGAGAGAGCCAGCATTGGCCCACAGCGACAATCGTGCAGTGAAGAGGAGTTGGGCCGCTAGTGCTGTTCAGGCAGATTTGAAGCCCAGAGCAAGTCGCTTCGGTACAAGGAGAATGCGAACGTTCCCGTCGGTGTGCCACTTTCAACCTTGATGACACAGCAGCTTTATCTGACGATTCTGCCTAGCTTCTAGTACTAGGGAAAGACTGCCTCCTTCTGCTAAGGTAGGTTTTCACGTGGGGAGTGCTGTACGTGCAGAAGAGCACTCCCCCGCCGGGCAAAAGTTAGGCCTTGGTGAATCTGGATGGTCCCAGAAGTCCAGCATTGTCACAGGGAAACCTGTCCGTTGTTTTTCCTCTGGAACTAAACATCGAGCATTCGACTGCCGTCGGGAGACGTATTTGGCAGCCCACAGGTTTCAGTTGTGAGGCACAGTGGTGTTTCTCAGAAGAATCCAAATGCCTCCCTGGCTACGCCAGCATGGAATGTAAGGCTGCTTGGAACGGCGTTCCTGAGGCCGTTTGAATGCTGTTTACGTGAGAGCTGTCGAGCCATCCGGGCAGGGCTTTGCCATTACCGCTCCACGTTCACAGCCTTAAAGCCAACGAACCCATTTGCTTCCTGGGACTCAAACGCAACAGAAGAGTTGGACGGAATTCAGTGCCCTGTCACAGCTGTTACAACCCAAGTGAGTGCACAATGAGTCGTGAAATACGTAACGGTGTTGCAGCATTCCTTTAACACATGCTTCTTCGCTTCTAGGGCATACCTAAGCTTCCTATGGGAGATATCTGGACTTTTCCTTGAGGCCAGGGGTGCCAGTTCTTTGCCGGCAAGCTCCCATGTGCTCCTGGAGGAGCTCCCAGCAAGGAACTGAGACCAGCAAGCCTCATACGAGTACACTCACAGTTCTTTCGTGACGCCGTCAGGCAGCAAAGAGAAGATGGGCAGCAGGAGTGTTTTTCAGGCAGCTTTCAAACCGCAACTGTCTCGCCTACCACGGACGAAATGACGGTTTTGCCAGGGTGGCCCGGTTTCAAACTTGAGCTCATATGGTTATCCTCAGCAGTTTCTGACGACCTCAAGGAAACACACGGGGCCCACAAGGGCCCGTCCATGGAGACCCTTTGGGCACAGGGACCATTGCATAGGATGAATTGGGTAAGTATTTCAGTAACTTAGGTAGGCCTCGGTGACCAATGCTCCTGCACATACCTAACAGTGTGAAAAGTGAAAAATGTACTGGTCTTCAGGCTGGATGCAAAGCTTAGCTTTCGCTCCTGTGAGAGTGCTGTCCTGTGTCCCGGACTGTCTCGTCTGCACATTGTGTAGTAGCAACGCAGTTCCCTTTCAGTCACTGGGGCCGATCCACTTGCAAAGAGAGTCTGCCAGGCGCTGCTTTCGCGAGGCTCTTTGACGACTGGAACACTCTACCTAACAACCCAGAAAGGAGCACGTTGCCCTTGCTCTGAATGTGAAGAGTGCTTCCCGGGGTCCTATTTCGCCTGGGGTTCCTCAGAAGCCAGCGGCAGCTCTTCCGGCACACAGCGGTCATCATGCAAAATTGGTGCACGATCGACTGCCCTATGTGTCCCCAGGGCATAACATAGTTAAGGCACTCCCTTTCAGAGTATGGCTTCGTCGATACCACTGCACACCCAACTCTGCAGATGTGAAACACTGGACCTTACCTTGAGGCCTTAGGTCCCCTTTCATTCGGCTGGAGCTGCATCTGGAGTGCAGTGTGTTGGATTCTAGAAAGGAATGCCAGCACATGATTAACTTTGAGAGAGCCAGCATTGGCCCACAGCGACAATCGTGCAGTGAAGAGGAGTTGGGCCGCTAGTGCTGTTCAGGCAGATTTGAAGCCCAGAGCAAGTCGCTTCGGTACAAGGAGAATGCGAACGTTCCCGTCGGTGTGCCACTTTCAACCTTGATGACACAGCAGCTTTATCTGACGATTCTGCCTAGCTTCTAGTACTAGGGAAAGACTGCCTCCTTCTGCTAAGGTAGGTTTTCACGTGGGGAGTGCTGTACGTGCAGAAGAGCACTCCCCCGCCGGGCAAAAGTTAGGCCTTGGTGAATCTGGATGGTCCCAGAAGTCCAGCATTGTCACAGGGAAACCTGTCCGTTGTTTTTCCTCTGGAACTAAACATCGAGCATGCGACTGCCGTCGGGAGACGTATTTGGCAGCCCACAGGTTTCAGTTGTGAGGCACAGTGGTGTTTCTCAGAAGAATCCAAATGCCTCCCTGGCTACGCCAGCATGGAATGTAAGGCTGCTTGGAACGGCGTTCCTGAGGCCGTTTGAATGCTGTTTACGTGAGAGCTGTCGAGCCATCCGGGCAGGGCTTTGCCATTACCGCTCCACGTTCACAGCCTTAAAGCCAACGAACCCATTTGCTTCCTGGGACTCAAACGCAACAGAAGAGTTGGACGGCATTCAGTGCCCTGTCACAGCTGTTACAACCCAAGTGAGTGCACAATGAGTCGTGAGATACGTAACGGTGTTGCAGCATTCCTTTAACACATGCTTCTTCGCTTCTAGGGCATACCTAAGCTTCCTATGGGAGATATCTGGACTTTTCCTTGAGGCCAGGGGTGCCAGTTCTTTGCCGGCAAGCTCCCATGTGCTCCTGGAGGAGCTCCCAGCAAGGAACTGAGACCAGCAAGCCTCATACGAGTACACTCACAGTTCTTTCGTGACGCCATCAGGCAGCAAAGAGAAGATGGGCAGCAGGAGTGTTTTTCAGGCAGCTTTCAAACCGCAACTGTCTCGCCTACCACGGACGAAATGACGGTTTTGCCAGGGTGGCCCGGTTTCAAACTTGAGCTCATATGGTTATCCTCAGCAGTTTCTGACGACCTCAAGGAAACACACGGGGCCCACAAGGGCCCGTCCATGGAGACCCTTTGGGCACAGGGACCATTGCATTGGATGAACTGGGTAAGTATTTCAGTAACTTAGGTAGGCCTCAGTGACCAATGCTCCTGCACATACCTAACAGTGTGAAAAGTGAAAAATGTACTGGTCTTCAGGCTGGATGCAAAGCTTAGCTTTCGCTTCTGTGAGAGTGCTGTCCTGTGTCCCGGACTGTCTCGTCTGCACATTGTGTAGTAGCAGCGCAGTTCCCTTTCAGTCACTGGGGCCGATCCACTTGCAAAGAGAGTCTGCCAGGCGCTGCTTTCGCGAGGCTCTTTGACGACTGGAACACTCTACCTAGCAACCCAGAAAGGAGCACGTTGCCCTTGCTCTGAATGTGAAGAGTGCTTCCCGGGGGCCTATTTCGCCTGGGGTTCCTCAGAAGCCAGCGGCAGCTCTTCCGGCACACAGCGGTCATCATGCAAAATTGGTGCACGATCGACTGCCCTATGTGTCCCCAGGGCATAACATAGTTAAGGCACTCCCTTTCAGAGTATGGCTTCGTGGATACAACTGCACACCCAACTCTGCAGATGTGAAACACTGGACCTTACCTTGAGGCCTTAGGTCCCCTTTCATTCGGCTGGAGCTGCATCTGGAGTGCAGTGTGTTGAGATTCTAGAAAGGAATGCCAGCACATTATTAACTTTGAGACAGCCAGCATTGGCCCACAGCGACAATCGTGCAGTGAAGAGGAGTTGGGCCGCTAGTGCTGTTCAGGCAGATTTGAAGCCCAGAGCAAGTCGCTTCGGTACAAGGAGAATGCGAACGTTCCCGTCGGTGTGCCACTTTCAACCTTGATGACACAGCAGCTTTATCTGACGATTCTGCCTAGCTTCTAGTACTAGGGAAAGACTGCCTCCTTCTGCTAAGGTAGGTTTTCACGTGGGGAGTGCTGTACGTGCAGAAGAGCACTCCCCCGCCGGGCAAAAGTTAGGCCTTGGTGAATCTGGATGGTCCCAGAAGTCCAGCATTGTCACAGGGAAACCTGTCGGTTGTTTTTCCTCTGGAACTAAACATCGAGCATGCGACTGCCGTCGGGAGACTTATTTGGCAGCCCACAGGTTTCAGTTGTGAGGCACAGTGGTGTTTCTCAGAAGAATCCAAATGCCTCCCTGGCTACGCCAGCATGGAATGTAAGGCTGCTTGGAACGGCGTTCCTGAGGCCGTTTGAATGCTGTTTACGTGAGAGCTGTCGAGCCATCCGGGCAGGGCTTTGCCATTACCGCTCCACGTTCACAGCCTTAAAGCCAACGAACCCATTTGCTTCCTGGGACTCAAACGCAACAGAAGAGTTGGACGGCATTCAGTGCCCTGTCACAGCTGTTACAACCCACGTGAGTGCACAATGAGTCGTGAAATACGTAACGGTGTGGCAGCATTCCTTTAACATATGCTTCTTCGCTTCTAGGGCATACCTAAGCTTCCTATGGGAGATATCTGGACTTTTCCTTGAGGCCAGGGGTGCCAGTTTTTTGCCGGCAAGCTCCCACGTGCTCCTGGAGGAGCTCCCAGCAAGGAACTGAGACCAGCAATCCTCATACGAGTACACTCACAGTTCTTTCGTGATGCCGTCAGGCAGCAAAGAGAAGATGGGCAGCAGGAGTGTTTTTCAGGCAGCTTTCAAACCGCAACTGTCTCGCCTACCACGGACGAAATGACGGTTTTGCCAGGGTGGCCCGGTTTCAAACTTGAGCTCATATGCTTATCCTCAGCAGTTTCTGACGACTTCAAGTAAACACACGGGGCCCACAAGAGCCCGTCCATGGAGACCCTTTGGGCACAGGGACCATTGCATAGGATGAACTGGGTAAGTATTTCAGTAACTTAGGTAGGCCTCGGTGACCAATGCTCCTGCACATACCTAACAGTGTGAAAAGTGAAAAATGTACTGGTCTTCAGGCTGGATGCAAAGCTTAGCTTTCGCTTCTGTGAGAGTGCTGTCCTGTGTCCCGGACTGTCTCGTCTGCACATTGTGTAGTAGCAGCGCAGTTCCCTTTCAGTCACTGGGGCCGATCCACTTGCAAAGAGAGTCTGCCAGGCGCTGCTTTCGCGAGGCTCTTTGACGACTGGAACACTCTACCTAGCAACCCAGAAAGGAGCACGTTGCCCTTGCTCTGAATGTGAAGAGTGCTTCCCGGGGGCCTATTTCGCCTGGGGTTCCTCAGAAGCCAGCGGCAGCTCTTCCGGCACACAGCGGTCATCATGCAAAATTGGTGCACGATCGACTGCCCTATGTGTCCCCAGGGCATAACATAGTTAAGGCACTCCCTTTCAGAGTATGGCTTCGTGGATACCACTGCACACCCAACTCTGCAGATGTGAAACACTGGACCTTACCTTGAGGCCTTAGGTCCCCTTTCATTCGGCTGGAGCTGCATCTGGAGTGCAGTGTGTTGGATTCTAGAAAGGAATGCCAGCACATTATTAACTTTGAGAGAGCCAGCATTGGCCCACAGCGACAATCGTGCAGTGAAGAGGAGTTGGGCCGCTAGTGCTGTTCAGGCAGATTTGAAGCCCAGAGCAAGTCGCTTCGGTACAAGGAGAATGCGAACGTTCCCGTCGGTGTGCCACTTTCAACCTTGATGACACAGCAGCTTTATCTGACGATTCTGCCTAGCTTCTAGTACTAGGGAAAGACTGCCTCCTTCTGCTAAGGTAGGTTTTCACGTGGGGAGTGCTGTACGTGCAGAAGAGCACTCCCCCGCCGGGCAAAAGTTAGGCCTTGGTGAATCTGGATGGTCCCAGAAGTCCAGCATTGTCACAGGGAAACCTGTCCGTTGTTTTTCCTCTGGAACTAAACATCGAGCATGCGACTGCCGTCGGGAGACGTATTTGGCAGCCCACAGGTTTCAGTTGTGAGGCACAGTGGTGTTTCTCAGAAGAATCCAAATGCCTCCCTGGCTACGCCAGCATGGAATGTAAGGCTGCTTGGAACGGCGTTCCTGAGGCCGTTTGAATGCTGTTTACGTGAGAGCTGTCGAGCCATCCGGGCAGGGCTTTGCCATTACCGCTCCACGTTCACAGCCTTAAAGCCAACGAAGCCATTTGCTTCCTGGGACTCAAACGCAACAGAAGAGTTGGACGGCATTCAGTGCCCTGTCACAGCTGTTACAACCCAAGTGAGTGCACAATGAGTCGTGAGATACGTAACGGTGTTGCAGCATTCCTTTAACACATGCTTCTTCGCTTCTAGGGCATACCTAAGCTTCCTATGGGAGATATCTGGACTTTTCCTTGAGTCCAGGGGTGCCAGTTCTTTGCCGGCAAGCTCCCATGTGCTCCTGGAGGAGCTCCCAGCAAGGAACTGAGACCAGCAAGCCTCATACGAGTACACTCACAGTTCTTTCGTGACGCCGTCAGGCAGCAAAGAGAAGATGGGCAGCAGGAGTGTTTTTCAGGCAGCTTTCAAACCGCAACTGTCTCGCCTACCACGGACGAAATGACGGTTTTGCCAGGGTGGCCCGGTTTCAAACTTGAGCTCATATGGTTATCCTCAGCAGTTTCTGACGACCTCAAGGAAACACACGGGGCCCACAAGGGCCCGTCCATGGAGACCCTTTGGGCACAGGGACCATTGCATAGGATGAACTGGGTAAGTATTTCAGTAACTTAGGTAGGCCTCAGTGACCAATGCTCCTGCACATACCTAACAGTGTGAAAAGTGAAAAATGTACTGGTCTTCAGGCTGGATGCAAAGCTTAGCTTTCGCTTCTGTGAGAGTGCTGTCCTGTGTCCCGGACTGTCTCGTCTGCACATTGTGTAGTAGCAGCGCAGTTCCCTTTCAGTCACTGGGGCCGATCCACTTGCAAAGAGAGTCTGCCAGGCGCTGCTTTCGCGAGGCTCTTTGACGACTGGAACACTCTACCTAGCAACCCAGAAAGGAGCACGTTGCCCGTGCTCTGAATGTGAAGAGTGCTTCCCGGGGGCCTATTTCGCCTGGGGTTCCTCAGAAGCCAGCGGCAGCTCTTCCGGCACACAGCGGTCATCATGCAAAATTGGTGCACGATCGACTGCCCTATGTGTCCCCAGGGCATAACATAGTTAAGGCACTCCCTTTCAGAGTATGGCTTCGTGGATACCACTGCACACCCAACTCTGCAGATGTGAAACACTGGACCTTACCTTGAGGCCTTAGGTCCCCTTTCATTCGGCTGGAGCTGCATCTGGAGTGCAGTGTGTTGGATTCTAGAAAGGAATGCCAGCACATGATTAACTTTGAGAGAGCCAGCATTGGCCCACAGCGACAATCGTGCAGTGAAGAGGAGTTGGGCCGCTAGTGCTGTTCAGGCAGATTTGAAGCCCAGAGCAAGTCGCTTCGGTACAAGGAGAATGCGAACGTTCCCGTCGGTGTGCCACTTTCAACCTTGATGACACAGCAGCTTTATCTGACGATTCTGCCTAGCTTCTAGTACTAGGGAAAGACTGCCTCCTTCTGCTAAGGTAGGTTTTCACGTGGGGAGTGCTGTACGTGCAGAAGAGCACTCCCCCGCCGGGCAAAAGTTAGGCCTTGGTGAATCTGGATGGTCCCAGAAGTCCAGCATTGTCACAGGGAAACCTGTCCGTTGTTTTTCCTCTGGAACTAAACATCGAGCATGCGACTGCCGTCGGGAGACGTATTTGGCAGCCCACAGGTTTCAGTTGTGAGGCACAGTGGTGTTTCTCAGAAGAATCCAAATGCCTCCCTGGCTACGCCAGCATGGAATGTAAGGCTGCTTGGAACGGCGTTCCTGAGGCCGTTTGAATGCTGTTTACGTGAGAGCTGTCGAGCCATCCGGGCAGGGCTTTGCCATTACCGCTCCACGTTCACAGCCTTAAAGCCAACGAACCCATTTGCTTCCTGGGACTCAAACGCAACAGAAGAGTTGGACGGCATTCAGTGCCCTGTCACAGCTGTTACAACCCAAGTGAGTGCACAATGAGTCGTGAAATACGTAACGGTGTGGCAGCATTCCTTTAACACATGCTTCTTCGCTTCTAGGGCATACCTAAGCTTCCTATGGGAGATATCTGGACTTTTCCTTGAGGCCAGGGGTGCCAGTTCTTTGCCGGCAAGCTCCCATGTGCTCCTGGAGGAGCTCCCAGCAAGGAACTGAGACCAGCAAGCCTCATACGAGTACACTCACAGTTCTTTCGTGACGCCGTCAGGCAGCAAAGAGAAGATGGGCAGCAGGAGTGTTTTTCAGGCAGCTTTCAAACCGCACCTGTCTCGCCTACCACGGACGAAATGACGGTTTTGCCAGGGTGGCCCGGTTTTAAACTTGAGCTCATATGGTTATCCTCAGCAGTTTCTGACGACTTCAAGGAAACACACGGGGCCCACAAGAGCCCGTCCATGGAGACCCTTTGGGCACAGGGACCATTGCATAGGATGAACTGGGTAAGTATTTCAGTAACTTAGGTAGGCCTCGGTGACCAATGCTCCTGCACATACCTAACAGTGTGAAAAGTGAAAAATGTACTGGTCTTCAGGCTGGATGCAAAGCTTAGCTTTCGCTTCTGTGAGAGTGCTGTCCTGTGTCCCGGACTGTCTCGTCTGCACATTGTGTAGTAGCAACGCAGTTCCCTTTCAGTCACTGGGGCCGATCCACTTGCAAAGAGAGTCTGCCAGGCGCTGCTTTCGCGAGGCTCTTTGACGATTGGAACACTCTACCTAGCAACCCAGAAAGGAGCACGTTGCCCTTGCTCTGAATGTGAAGAGTGCTTCCCGGGGGCCTATTTCGCCTGGGGTTCCTCAGAAGCCAGCGGCAGCTCTTCCGGCACACAGCGGTCATCATGCAAAATTGGTGCACGATCGACTGCCCTATGTGTCCCCAGGGCATAACATAGTTAAGGCACTCCCTTTCAGATTATGGCTTCGTGGATACAACTGCACACCCAACTCTGCAGATGTGAAACACTGGACCTTACCTTGAGGCCTTACGTCCCCTTTCATTCGGCTGGAGCTGCATCTGGAGTGCAGTGTGTTGGATTCTAGAAAGGAATGCCAGCACATTATTAACTTTGAGAGAGCCAGCATTGGCCCACAGCGACAATCGTGCAGTGAAGAGGAGTTGGGCCGCTAGTGCTGTTCAGGCAGATTTGAAGCCCAGAGCAAGTCGCTTCGGTACAAGGAGAATGCGAACGTTCCCGTCGGTGTGCCACTTTCAACCTTGATGACACAGCAGCTTTATCTGACGATTCTGCCTAGCTTCTAGTACTAGGGAAAGACTGCCTCCTTCTGCTAAGGTAGGTTTTCACGTGGGGAGTGCTGTACGTGCAGAAGAGCACTCCCCCGCCGGGCAAAAGTTAGGCCTTGGTGAATCTGGATGGTCCCAGAAGTCCAGCATTGTCACAGGGAAACCTGTCCGTTGTTTTTCCTCTGGAACTAAACATCGAGCATGCGACTGCCGTCGGGAGACGTATTTGGCAGCCCACAGGTTTCAGTTGTGAGGCACAGTGGTGTTTCTCAGAAGAATCCAAATGCCTCCCTGGCTACGCCAGCATGGAATGTAAGGCTGCTTGGAACGGCGTTCCTGAGGCCGTTTGAATGCTGTTTACGTGAGAGCTGTCGAGCCATCCGGGCAGGGCTTTGCCATTACCGCTCCACGTTCACAGCCTTAAAGCCAACGAACCCATTTGCTTCCTGGGACTCAAACGCAACAGAAGAGTTGGACGGCATTCAGTGCCCTGTCACAGCTGTTACAACACAAGTGAGTGCACAATGAGTCGTGAAATACGTAACGGTGTGGCAGCATTCCTTTAACACATGCTTCTTCGCTTCTAGGGCATACCTAAGCTTCCTATGGGAGATATCTGGACTTTTCCTTGAGGCCAGGGGTGCCAGTTCTTTGCCGGCAAGCTCCCATGTGCTCCTGGAGGAGCTCCCAGCAAGGAACTGAGACCAGCAAGCCTCATACGAGTACACTCACAGTTCTTTCGTGACGCCGTCAGGCAGCAAAGAGAAGATGGGCAGCAGGAGTGTTTTTCAGGCAGCTTTCAAACCGCAACTGTCTCGCCTACCACGGACGAAATGACGGTTTTGCCAGGGTGGCCCGGTTTCAAACTTGAGCTCATATGGTTATCCTCAGCAGTTTCAGACGACTTCAAGTAAACACACGGGGCCCACAAGAGCCCGTCCATGGAGACCCTTTGGGCACAGGGACCATTGCATAGGATGAACTGGGTAAGTATTTCAGTAACTTAGGTAGGCCTCGGTGACCAATGCTCCTGCACATACCTAACAGTGTGAAAAGTGAAAAATGTACTGGTCTTCAGGCTGGATGCAAAGCTTAGCTTTCGCTTCTGTGAGAGTGCTGTCCTGTGTCCCGGACTGTCTCGTCTGCACATTGTGTAGTAGCAACGCAGTTCCCTTTCAGTCACTGGGGCCGATCCACTTGCAAAGAGAGTCTGCCAGGCGCTGCTTTCGCGAGGCTCTTTGACGACTGGAACACTCTACCTAGCAACCCAGAAAGGAGCACGTTGCCCTTGCTCTGAATGTGAAGAGTGCTTCCCGGGGGCCTATTTCGCCTGGGGTTCCTCAGAAGCCAGCGGCAGCTCTTCCGGCACACAGCGGTCATCATGCAAAATTGGTGCACGATCGACTGCCCTATGTGTCCCCAGGGCATAACATAGTTAAGGCACTCCCTTTCAGATTATGGCTTCGTGGATACAACTGCACACCCAACTCTGCAGATGTGAAACACTGGACCTTACCTTGAGGCCTTACGTCCCCTTTCATTCGGCTGGAGCTGCATCTGGAGTGCAGTGTGTTGGATTCTAGAAAGGAATGCCAGCACATTATTAACTTTGAGAGAGCCAGCATTGGCCCACAGCGACAATCGTGCAGTGAAGAGGAGTTGGGCCGCTAGTGCTGTTCAGGCAGATTTGAAGCCCAGAGCAAGTCGCTTCGGTACAAGGAGAATGCGAACGTTCCCGTCGGTGTGCCACTTTCAACCTTGATGACACAGCAGCTTTATCTGACGATTCTGCCTAGCTTCTAGTACTAGGGAAAGACTGCCTCCTTCTGCTAAGGTAGGTTTTCACGTGGGGAGTGCTGTACGTGCAGAAGAGCACTCCCCCGCCGGGCAAAAGTTAGGCCTTGGTGAATCTGGATGGTCCCAGAAGTCCAGCATTGTCACAGGGAAACCTGTCCGTTGTTTTTCCTCTGGAACTAAACATCGAGCATGCGACTGCCGTCGGGAGACGTATTTGGCAGCCCACAGGTTTCAGTTGTGAGGCACAGTGGTGTTTCTCAGAAGAATCCAAATGCCTCCCTGGCTACGCCAGCATGGAATGTAAGGCTGCTTGGAACGGCGTTCCTGAGGCCGTTTGAATGCTGTTTACGTGAGAGCTGTCGAGCCATCCGGGCAGGGCTTTGCCATTACCGCTCCACGTTCACAGCCTTAAAGCCAACGAACCCATTTGCTTCCTGGGACTCAAACGCAACAGAAGAGTTGGACGGCATTCAGTGCCCTGTCACAGCTGTTACAACCCAAGTGAGTGCACAATGAGTCGTGAAATACGTAACGGTGTTGCAGCATTCCTTTAACACATGCTTCTTCGCTTCTAGGGCATACCTAAGCTTCCTATGGGAGATATCTGGACTTTTCCTTGAGGCCAGGGGTGCCAGTTCTTTGCCAGCAAGCTCCCATGTGCTCCTGGAGGAGCTCCCAGCAAGGAACTGAGACCAGCAAGCCTCATACGAGTACACTCACAGTTCTTTCGTGACGCCGTCAGGCAGCAAAGAGAAGATGGGCAGCAGGAGTGTTTTTCAGGCAGCTTTCAAACCGCAACTGTCTCGCCTACCACGGACGAAATGACGGTTTTGCCAGGGTGGCCCGGTTTCAAACTTGAGCTCATATGGTTATCCTCAGCAGTTTCTGACGACCTCAAGGAAACACAGGGGCCAACAAGGGCCCGTCCATGGAGACCCTTTGGGCACAGGGACCATTGCATAGGATGAACTGGGTAAGTATTTCAGTAACTTAGGTAGGCCTCGGTTACCAATGCTCCTGCACATACCTAACAGTGTGAAAAGTGAAAAATGTACTGGTCTTCAGGCTGGATGCAAAGCTTAGCTTTCGCTTCTGTGAGAGTGCTGTCCTGTGTCCCGGACTGTCTCGCCTGCACATTGTGTAGTAGCAACGCAGTTCCCTTTCAGTCACTGGGGCCGATCCACTTGCAAAGAGAGTCTGCCAGGCGCTGCTTTCGCGAGGCTCTTTGACGACTGGAACACTCTACCTAGCAACCCAGAAAGGAGCACGTTGCCCTTGCTCTGAATGTGAAGAGTGCTTCCCGGGGGCCTATTTCGCCTGGGGTTCCTCAGAAGCCAGCGGCAGCTCTTCCGGCACACAGCGGTCATCATGCAAAATTGGTGCACGATCGACTGCCCTATGTGTCCCCAGGGCATAACATAGTTAAGGCACTCCCTTTCAGATTATGGCTTCGTGGATACAACTGCACACCCAACTCTGCAGATGTGAAACACTGGACCTTACCTTGAGGCCTTAGGTCCCCTTTCATTCGGCTGGAGCTGCATCTGGAGTGCAGTGTGTTGGATTCTAGAAAGGAATGCCAGCACATTATTAACTTTGAGAGAGCCAGCATTGGCCCACAGCGACAATCGTGCAGTGAAGAGGAGTTGGGCCGCTAGTGCTGTTCAGGCAGATTTGAAGCCCAGAGCAAGTCGCTTCGGTACAAGGAGAATGCGAACGTTCCCGTCGGTGTGCCACTTTCAACCTTGATGACACAGCAGCTTTATCTGACGATTCTGCCTAGCTTCTAGTACTAGGGAAAGACTGCCTCCTTCTGCTAAGGTAGGTTTTCACGTGGGGAGTGCTGTACGTGCAGAAGAGCACTCCCCCGCCGGGCAAAAGTTAGGCCTTGGTGAATCTGGATGGTCCCTGAAGTCCAGCATTGTCACAGGGAAACCTGTCCGTTGTTTTTCCTCTGGAACTAAACATCGAGCATGCGACTGCCGTCGGGAGACGTATTTGGCAGCCCACAGGTTTCAGTTGTGAGGCACAGTGGTGTTTCTCAGAAGAATCCAAATGCCTCCCTGGCTACGCCAGCATGGAATGTAAGGCTGCTTGGAACGGCGTTCCTGAGGCCGTTTGAATGCTGTTTACGTGAGAGCTGTCGAGCCATCCGGGCAGGGCTTTGCCATTACCGCTCCACGTTCACAGCCTTAAAGCCAACGAACCCATTTGCTTCCTGGGACTCAAACGCAACAGAAGAGTTGGACGGCATTCAGTGCCCTGTCACAGCTGTTACAACCCAAGTGAGTGCACAATGAGTCGTGAGATACGTAACGGTGTTGCAGCATTCCTTTAACACATGCTTCTTCGCTTCTAGGGCATACCTAAGCTTCCTATGGGAGATATCTGGACTTTTCCTTGAGTCCAGGGGTGCCAGTTCTTTGCCGGCAAGCTCCCATGTGCTCCTGGAGGAGCTCCCAGCAAGGAACTGAGACCAGCAAGCCTCATACGAGTACACTCACAGTTCTTTCGTGACGCCGTCAGGCAGCAAAGAGAAGATGGGCAGCAGGAGTGTTTTTCAGGCAGCTTTCAAACCGCAACTGTCTCGCCTACCACGGACGAAATGACGGTTTTGCCAGGGTGGCCCGGTTTCAAACTTGAGCTCATATGGTTATCCTCAGCAGTTTCTGACGACTTCAAGGAAACACACGGGGCCCACAAGAGCCCGTCCATGGAGACCCTTTGGGCACAGGGACCATTGCATAGGATGAACTGGGTAAGTATTTCAGTAACTTAGGTAGGCCTCGGTGACCAATGCTCCTGCACATACCTAACAGTGTGAAAAGTGAAAAATGTACTGGTCTTCAGGCTGGATGCAAAGCTTAGCTTTCGCTTCTGTGAGAGTGCTGTCCTGTGTCCCGGACTGTCTCGTCTGCACATTGTGTAGTAGCAACGCAGTTCCCTTTCAGTCACTGGGGCCGATCCACTTGCAAAGAGAGTCTGCCAGGCGCTGCTTTCGCGAGGCTCTTTGACGACTGGAACACTCTACCTAGCAACCCAGAAAGGAGCACGTTGCCCTTGCTCTGAATGTGAAGAGTGCTTCCCGGGGGCCTATTTCGCCTGGGGTTCCTCAGAAGCCAGCGGCAGCTCTTCCGGCACACAGCGGTCATCATGCAAAATTGGTGCACGATCGACTGCCCTATGTGTCCCCAGGGCATAACATAGTTAAGGCACTCCCTTTCAGATTATGGCTTCGTGGATACAACTGCACACCCAACTCTGCAGATGTGAAACACTGGACCTTACCTTGAGGCCTTACGTCCCCTTTCATTCGGCTGGAGCTGCATCTGGAGTGCAGTGTGTTGGATTCTAGAAAGGAATGCCAGCACATGATTAACTTTGAGAGAGCCAGCATTGGCCCACAGCGACAATCGTGCAGTGAAGAGGAGTTGGGCCGCTAGTGCTGTTCAGGCAGATTTGAAGCCCAGAGCAAGTCGCTTCGGTACAAGGAGAATGCGAACGTTCCCGTCGGTGTGCCACTTTCAACCTTGATGACACAGCAGCTTTATCTGACGATTCTGCCTAGCTTCTAGTACTAGGGAAAGACTGCCTCCTTCTGCTAAGGTAGGTTTTCACGTGGGGAGTGCTGTACGTGCAGAAGAGCACTCCCCCGCCGGGCAAAAGTTAGGCCTTGGTGAATCTGGATGGTCCCAGAAGTCCAGCATTGTCACAGGGAAACCTGTCCGTTGTTTTTCCTCTGGAACTAAACATCTAGCATGCGACTGCCGTCGGGAGAGGTATTTGGCAGCCCACAGGTTTCAGTTGTGAGGCACAGTGGTGTTTCTCAGAAGAATCCAAATGCCTCCCTGGCTACGCCAGCATGGAATGTAAGGCTGCTTGGAACGGCGTTCCTGAGGCCGTTTGAATGCTGTTTACGTGAGAGCTGTCGAGCCATCCGGGCAGGGCTTTGCCATTACCGCTCCACGTTCACAGCCTTAAAGCCAACGAACCCATTTGCTTCCTGGGACTCAAACGCAACAGAAGAGTTGGACGGAATTCAGTGCCCTGTCACAGCTGTTACAACCCAAGTGAGTGCACAATGAGTCGTGAGATACGTAACGGTGTTGCAGCATTCCTTTAACACATGCTTCTTCGCTTCTAGGGCATACCTAAGCTTCCTATGGGAGATATCTGGACTTTTCCTTGAGGCCAGGGGTGCCAGTTCTTTGCCGGCAAGCTCCCATGTGCTCCTGGAGGAGCTCCCAGCAAGGAACTGAGACCAGCAAGCCTCATACGAGTACACTCACAGTTCTTTCGTGACGCCGTCAGGCAGCAAAGAGAAGATGGGCAGCAGGAGTGTTTTTCAGGCAGCTTTCAAACCGCAACTGTCTCGCCTACCACGGACGAAATGACGGTTTTGCCAGGGTGGCCTGGTTTCAAACTTGAGCTCATATGGTTATCCTCAGCAGTTTCTGACGACTTCAAGGAAACACACGGGGCCCACAAGGGCCCGTCCATGGAGACCCTTTGGGCACAGGGACCATTGCATAGGATGAACTGGGTAAGTATTTCAGTAACTTAGGTAGGCCTCGGTGACCAATGCTCCTGCACATACCTAACAGTGTGAAAAGTGAAAAATGTACTGGTCTTCAGGCTGGATGCAAAGCTTAGCTTTCGCTTCTATGAGAGTGCTGTCCTGTGTCCCGGACTGTCTCGTCTGCACATTGTGTAGTAGCAACGCAGTTCCCTTTCAGTCACTGGGGCCGATCCACTTGCAAAGAGAGTCTGCCAGGCGCTGCTTTCGCGAGGCTCTTTGACGACTGGAACACTCTACCTAGCAACCCAGAAAGGAGCACGTTGCCCTTGCTCTGAATGTGAAGAGTGCTTCCCGGGGGCCTATTTCGCCTGGGGTTCCTCAGAAGCCAGCGGCAGCTCTTCCGGCACACAGCGGTCATCATGCAAAATTGGTGCACGATCGACTGCCCTATGTGTCCCCAGGGCATAACATAGTTAAGGCACTCCCTTTCAGATTATGGCTTCGTGGATACAACTGCACACCCAACTCTGCAGATGTGAAACACTGGACCTTACCTTGAGGCCTTACGTCCCCTTTCATTCGGCTGGAGCTGCATCTGGAGTGCAGTGTGTTGGATTCTAGAAAGGAATGCCAGCACATTATTAACTTTGAGAGAGCCAGCATTGGCCCACAGCGACAATCGTGCAGTGAAGAGGAGTTGGGCCGCTAGTGCTGTTCAGGCAGATTTGAAGCCCAGAGCAAGTCGCTTCGGTACAAGGAGAATGCGAACGTTCCCGTCGGTGTGCCACTTTCAACCTTGATGACACAGCAGCTTTATCTGACGATTCTGCCTAGCTTCTAGTACTAGGGAAAGACTGCCTCCTTCTGCTAAGGTAGGTTTTCACGTGGGGAGTGCTGTACGTGCAGAAGAGCACTCCCCCGCCGGGCAAAAGTTAGGCCTTGGTGAATCTGGATGGTCCCAGAAGTCCAGCATTGTCACAGGGAAACCTGTCCGTTGTTTTTCCTCTGGAACTAAACATCGAGCATGCGACTGCCGTCGGGAGACGTATTTGGCAGCCCACAGGTTTCAGTTGTGAGGCACAGTGGTGTTTCTCAGAAGAATCCAAATGCCTCCCTGGCTACGCCAGCATGGAATGTAAGGCTGCTTGGAACGGCGTTCCTGAGGCCGTTTGAATGCTGTTTACGTGAGAGCTGTCGAGCCATCCGGGCAGGGCTTTGCCATTACCGCTCCACGTTCACAGCCTTAAAGCCAACGAACCCATTTGCTTCCTGGGACTCAAACGCAACAGAAGAGTTGGACGGCATTCAGTGCCCTGTCACAGCTGTTACAACCCAAGTGAGTGCACAATGAGTCGTGAAATACGTAACGGTGTTGCAGCATTCCTTTAACACATGCTTCTTCGCTTCTAGGGCATACCTAAGCTTCCTATGGGAGATATCTGGACTTTTCCTTGAGGCCAGGGGTGCCAGTTCTTTGCCGGCAAGCTCCCATGTGCTCCTGGAGGAGCTCCCAGCAAGGAACTGAGACCAGCAAGCCTCATACGAGTACACTCACAGTTCTTTCATGACGCCGTCAGGCAGCAAAGAGAAGATGGGCAGCAGGAGTGTTTTTCAGGCAGCTTTCAAACCGCAACTGTCTCGCCTACCACGGACGAAATGACGGTTTTGCCAGGGTGGCCCGGTTTCAAACTTGAGCTCATATGGTTATCCTCAGCAGTTTCTGACTACCTCAAGGAAACACAGGGGCCAACAAGGGCCCGTCCATGGAGACCCTTTGGGCACAGGGACCATTGCATAGGATGAACTGGGTAAGTATTTCAGTAACTTAGGTAGGCCTCGGTGACCAATGCTCCTGCACATACCTAACAGTGTGAAAAGTGAAAAATGTACTGGTCTTCAGGCTGGATGCAAAGCTTAGCTTTCGCTTCTGTGAGAGTGCTGTCCTGTGTCCCGGACTGTCTCGTCTGCACATTGTGTAGTAGCAACGCAGTTCCCTTTCAGTCACTGGGGCCGATCCACTTGCAAAGAGAGTCTGCCAGGCGCTGCTTTCGCGAGGCTCTTTGACGACTGGAACACTCTACCTAGCAACCCAGAAAGGAGCACGTTGCCCTTGCTCTGAATGTGAAGAGTGCTTCCCGGGGGCCTATTTCGCCTGGGGTTCCTCAGAAGCCAGCGGCAGCTCTTCCGGCACACAGCGGTCATCATGCAAAATTGGTGCACGATCGACTGCCCTATGTGTCCCCAGGGCATAACATAGTTAAGGCACTCCCTTTCAGATTATGGCTTCGTGGATACAACTGCACACCCAACTCTGCAGATGTGAAACACTGGACCTTACCTTGAGGCCTTACGTCCCCTTTCATTCGGCTGGAGCTGCATCTGGAGTGCAGTGTGTTGGATTCTAGAAAGGAATGCCAGCACATGATTAACTTTGAGAGAGCCAGCATTGGCCCACAGCGACAATCGTGCAGTGAAGAGGAGTTGGGCCGCTAGTGCTGTTCAGGCAGATTTGAAGCCCAGAGCAAGTCGCTTCGGTACAAGGAGAATGCGAACGTTCCCGTCGGTGTGCCACTTTCAACCTTGATGACACAGCAGCTTTATCTGATGATTCTGCCTAGCTTCTAGTACTAGGGAAAGACTGCCTCCTTCTGCTAAGGTAGGTTTTCACGTGGGGAGTGCTGTACGTGCAGAAGAGCACTCCCCCGCCGGGCAAAAGTTAGGCCTTGGTGAATCTGGATGGTCCCAGAAGTCCAGCATTGTCACAGGGAAACCTGTCCGTTGTTTTTCCTCTGGAACTAAACATCTAGCATGCGACTGCCGTCGGGAGAGGTATTTGGCAGCCCACAGGTTTCAGTTGTGAGGCACAGTGGTGTTTCTCAGAAGAATCCAAATGCCTCCCTGGCTACGCCAGCATGGAATGTAAGGCTGCTTGGAACGGCGTTCCTGAGGCCGTTTGAATGCTGTTTACGTGAGAGCTGTCGAGCCATCCGGGCAGGGCTTTGCCATTACCGCTCCACGTTCACAGCCTTAAAGCCAACGAACCCATTTGCTTCCTGGGACTCAAACGCAACAGAAGAGTTGGACGGAATTCAGTGCCCTGTCACAGCTGTTACAACCCAAGTGAGTGCACAATGAGTCGTGAGATACGTAACGGTGTTGCAGCATTCCTTTAACACATGCTTCTTCGCTTCTAGGGCATACCTAAGCTTCCTATGGGAGATATCTGGACTTTTCCTTGAGGCCAGGGGTGCCAGTTCTTTGCCGGCAAGCTCCCATGTGCTCCTGGAGGAGCTCCCAGCAAGGAACTGAGACCAGCAAGCCTCATACGAGTACACTCACAGTTCTTTCGTGACGCCGTCAGGCAGCAAAGAGAAGATGGGCAGCAGGAGTGTTTTTCAGGCAGCTTTCAAACCGCAACTGTCTCGCCTACCACGGACGAAATGACGGTTTTGCCAGGGTGGCCTGGTTTCAAACTTGAGCTCATATGGTTATCCTCAGCAGTTTCTGACGACTTCAAGGAAACACACGGGGCCCACAAGGGCCCGTCCATGGAGACCCTTTGGGCACAGGGACCATTGCATAGGATGAACTGGGTAAGTATTTCAGTAACTTAGGTAGGCCTCGGTGACCAATGCTCCTGCACATACCTAACAGTGTGAAAAGTGAAAAATGTACTGGTCTTCAGGCTGGATGCAAAGCTTAGCTTTCGCTTCTATGAGAGTGCTGTCCTGTGTCCCGGACTGTCTCGTCTGCACATTGTGTAGTAGCAACGCAGTTCCCTTTCAGTCACTGGGGCCGATCCACTTGCAAAGAGAGTCTGCCAGGCGCTGCTTTCGCGAGGCTCTTTGACGACTAGAACACTCTACCTAGCAACCCAGAAAGGAGCACGTTGCCCTTGCTCTGAATGTGAAGAGTGCTTCCCGGGGGCCTATTTCGCCTGGGGTTCCTCAGAAGCCAGCGGCAGCTCTTCCGGCACACAGCGGTCATCATGCAAAATTGGTGCACGATCGACTGCCCTATGTGTCCCCAGGGCATAACATAGTTAAGGCACTCCCTTTCAGATTATGGCTTCGTGGATACAACTGCACACCCAACTCTGCAGATGTGAAACACTGGACCTTACCTTGAGGCCTTACGTCCCCTTTCATTCGGCTGGAGCTGCATCTGGAGTGCAGTGTGTTGGATTCTAGAAAGGAATGCCAGCACATTATTAACTTTGAGAGAGCCAGCATTGGCCCACAGCGACAATCGTGCAGTGAAGAGGAGTTGGGCCGCTAGTGCTGTTCAGGCAGATTTGAAGCCCAGAGCAAGTCGCTTCGGTACAAGGAGAATGCGAACGTTCCCGTCGGTGTGCCACTTTCAACCTTGATGACACAGCAGCTTTATCTGACGATTCTGCCTAGCTTCTAGTACTAGGGAAAGACTGCCTCCTTCTGCTAAGGTAGGTTTTCACGTGGGGAGTGCTGTACGTGCAGAAGAGCACTCCCCCGCCGGGCAAAAGTTAGGCCTTGGTGAATCTGGATGGTCCCAGAAGTCCAGCATTGTCACAGGGAAACCTGTCCGTTGTTTTTCCTCTGGAACTAAACATCGAGCATGCGACTGCCGTCGGGAGACGTATTTGGCAGCCCACAGGTTTCAGTTGTGAGGCACAGTGGTGTTTCTCAGAAGAATCCAAATGCCTCCCTGGCTACGCCAGCATGGAATGTAAGGCTGCTTGGAACGGCGTTCCTGAGGCCGTTTGAATGCTGTTTACGTGAGAGCTGTCGAGCCATCCGGGCAGGGCTTTGCCATTACCGCTCCACGTTCACAGCCTTAAAGCCAACGAACCCATTTGCTTCCTGGGACTCAAACGCAACAGAAGAGTTGGACGGCATTCAGTGCCCTGTCACAGCTGTTACAACCCAAGTGAGTGCACAATGAGTCGTGAAATACGTAACGGTGTTGCAGCATTCCTTTAACACATGCTTCTTCGCTTCTAGGGCATACCTAAGCTTCCTATGGGAGATATCTGGACTTTTCCTTGAGGCCAGGGGTGCCAGTTCTTTGCCGGCAAGCTCCCATGTGCTCCTGGAGGAGCTCCCAGCAAGGAACTGAGACCAGCAAGCCTCATACGAGTACACTCACAGTTCTTTCATGACGCCGTCAGGCAGCAAAGAGAAGATGGGCAGCAGGAGTGTTTTTCAGGCAGCTTTCAAACCGCAACTGTCTCGCCTACCACGGACGAAATGACGGTTTTGCCAGGGTGGCCCGGTTTCAAACTTGAGCTCATATGGTTATCCTCAGCAGTTTCTGACTACCTCAAGGAAACACAGGGGCCAACAAGGGCCCGTCCATGGAGACCCTTTGGGCACAGGGACCATTGCATAGGATGAACTGGGTAAGTATTTCAGTAACTTAGGTAGGCCTCGGTGACCAATGCTCCTGCACATACCTAACAGTGTGAAAAGTGAAAAATGTACTGGTCTTCAGGCTGGATGCAAAGCTTAGCTTTCGCTTCTGTGAGAGTGCTGTCCTGTGTCCCGGACTGTCTCGTCTGCACATTGTGTAGTAGCAACGCAGTTCCCTTTCAGTCACTGGGGCCGATCCACTTGCAAAGAGAGTCTGCCAGGCGCTGCTTTCGCGAGGCTCTTTGACGACTGGAACACTCTACCTAGCAACCCAGAAAGGAGCACGTTGCCCTTGCTCTGAATGTGAAGAGTGCTTCCCGGGGGCCTATTTCGCCTGGGGTTCCTCAGAAGCCAGCGGCAGCTCTTCCGGCACACAGCGGTCATCATGCAAAATTGGTGCACGATCGACTGCCCTATGTGTCCCCAGGGCATAACATAGTTAAGGCACTCCCTTTCAGATTATGGCTTCGTGGATACAACTGCACACCCAACTCTGCAGATGTGAAACACTGGACCTTACCTTGAGGCCTTACGTCCCCTTTCATTCGGCTGGAGCTGCATCTGGAGTGCAGTGTGTTGGATTCTAGAAAGGAATGCCAGCACATGATTAACTTTGAGAGAGCCAGCATTGGCCCACAGCGACAATCGTGCAGTGAAGAGGAGTTGGGCCGCTAGTGCTGTTCAGGCAGATTTGAAGCCCAGAGCAAGTCGCTTCGGTACAAGGAGAATGCGAACGTTCCCGTCGGTGTGCCACTTTCAACCTTGATGACACAGCAGCTTTATCTGACGATTCTGCCTAGCTTCTAGTACTAGGGAAAGACTGCCTCCTTCTGCTAAGGTAGGTTTTCACGTGGGGAGTGCTGTACGTGCAGAAGAGCACTCCCCCGCCGGGCAAAAGTTAGGCCTTGGTGAATCTGGATGGTCCCAGAAGTCCAGCATTGTCACAGGGAAACCTGTCCGTTGTTTTTCCTCTGGAACTAAACATCGAGCATGCGACTGCCGTCGGGAGACGTATTTGGCAGCCCACAGGTTTCAGTTGTGAGGCACAGTGGTGTTTCTCAGAAGAATCCAAATGCCTCCCTGGCTACGCCAGCATGGAATGTAAGGCTGCTTGGAACGGCGTTCCTGAGGCCGTTTGAATGCTGTTTACGTGAGAGCTGTCGAGCCATCCGGGCAGGGCTTTGCCATTACCGCTCCACGTTCACAGCCTTAAAGCCAACGAACCCATTTGCTTCCTGGGACTCAAACGCAACAGAAGAGTTGGACGGCATTCAGTGCCCTGTCACAGCTGTTACAACCCAAGTGAGTGCACAATGAGTCGTGAAATACGTAACGGTGTTGCAGCATTCCTTTAACACATGCTTCTTCGCTTCTAGGGCATACCTAAGCTTCCTATGGGAGATATCTGGACTTTTCCTTGAGGCCAGGGGTGCCAGTTCTTTGCCGGCAAGCTCCCATGTGCTCCTGGAGGAGCTCCCAGCAAGGAACTGAGACCAGCAAGCCTCATACGAGTACACTCACAGTTCTTTCATGACGCCGTCAGGCAGCAAAGAGAAGATGGGCAGCAGGAGTGTTTTTCAGGCAGCTTTCAAACCGCAACTGTCTCGCCTACCACGGACGAAATGACGGTTTTGCCAGGGTGGCCCGGTTTCAAACTTGAGCTCATATGGTTATCCTCAGCAGTTTCTGACTACCTCAAGGAAACACAGGGGCCAACAAGGGCCCGTCCATGGAGACCCTTTGGGCACAGGGACCATTGCATAGGATGAACTGGGTAAGTATTTCAGTAACTTAGGTAGGCCTCGGTGACCAATGCTCCTGCACATACCTAACAGTGTGAAAAGTGAAAAATGTACTGGTCTTCAGGCTGGATGCAAAGCTTAGCTTTCGCTTCTGTGAGAGTGCTGTCCTGTGTCCCGGACTGTCTCGTCTGCACATTGTGTAGTAGCAACGCAGTTCCCTTTCAGTCACTGGGGCCGATCCACTTGCAAAGAGAGTCTGCCAGGCGCTGCTTTCGCGAGGCTCTTTGACGACTGGAACACTCTACCTAGCAACCCAGAAAGGAGCACGTTGCCCTTGCTCTGAATGTGAAGAGTGCTTCCCGGGGGCCTATTTCGCCTGGGGTTCCTCAGAAGCCAGCGGCAGCTCTTCCGGCACACAGCGGTCATCATGCAAAATTGGTGCACGATCGACTGCCCTATGTGTCCCCAGGGCATAACATAGTTAAGGCACTCCCTTTCAGATTATGGCTTCGTGGATACAACTGCACACCCAACTCTGCAGATGTGAAACACTGGACCTTACCTTGAGGCCTTACGTCCCCTTTCATTCGGCTGGAGCTGCATCTGGAGTGCAGTGTGTTGGATTCTAGAAAGGAATGCCAGCACATGATTAACTTTGAGAGAGCCAGCATTGGCCCACAGCGACAATCGTGCAGTGAAGAGGAGTTGGGCCGCTAGTGCTGTTCAGGCAGATTTGAAGCCCAGAGCAAGTCGCTTCGGTACAAGGAGAATGCGAACGTTCCCGTCGGTGTGCCACTTTCAACCTTGATGACACAGCAGCTTTATCTGACGATTCTGCCTAGCTTCTAGTACTAGGGAAAGACTGCCTCCTTCTGCTAAGGTAGGTTTTCACGTGGGGAGTGCTGTACGTGCAGAAGAGCACTCCCCCGCCGGGCAAAAGTTAGGCCTTGGTGAATCTGGATGGTCCCAGAAGTCCAGCATTGTCACAGGGAAACCTGTCCGTTGTTTTTCCTCTGGAACTAAACATCTAGCATGCGACTGCCGTCGGGAGAGGTATTTGGCAGCCCACAGGTTTCAGTTGTGAGGCACAGTGGTGTTTCTCAGAAGAATCCAAATGCCTCCCTGGCTACGCCAGCATGGAATGTAAGGCTGCTTGGAACGGCGTTCCTGAGGCCGTTTGAATGCTGTTTACGTGAGAGCTGTCGAGCCATCCGGGCAGGGCTTTGCCATTACCGCTCCACGTTCACAGCCTTAAAGCCAACGAACCCATTTGCTTCCTGGGACTCAAACGCAACAGAAGAGTTGGACGGAATTCAGTGCCCTGTCACAGCTGTTACAACCCAAGTGAGTGCACAATGAGTCGTGAGATACGTAACGGTGTTGCAGCATTCCTTTAACACATGCTTCTTCGCTTCTAGGGCATACCTAAGCTTCCTATGGGAGATATCTGGACTTTTCCTTGAGGCCAGGGGTGCCAGTTCTTTGCCGGCAAGCTCCCATGTGCTCCTGGAGGAGCTCCCAGCAAGGAACTGAGACCAGCAAGCCTCATACGAGTACACTCACAGTTCTTTCGTGACGCCGTCAGGCAGCAAAGAGAAGATGGGCAGCAGGAGTGTTTTTCAGGCAGCTTTCAAACCGCAACTGTCTCGCCTACCACGGACGAAATGACGGTTTTGCCAGGGTGGCCTGGTTTCAAACTTGAGCTCATATGGTTATCCTCAGCAGTTTCTGACGACTTCAAGGAAACACACGGGGCCCACAAGGGCCCGTCCATGGAGACCCTTTGGGCACAGGGACCATTGCATAGGATGAACTGGGTAAGTATTTCAGTAACTTAGGTAGGCCTCGGTGACCAATGCTCCTGCACATACCTAACAGTGTGAAAAGTGAAAAATGTACTGGTCTTCAGGCTGGATGCAAAGCTTAGCTTTCGCTTCTATGAGAGTGCTGTCCTGTGTCCCGGACTGTCTCGTCTGCACATTGTGTAGTAGCAACGCAGTTCCCTTTCAGTCACTGGGGCCGATCCACTTGCAAAGAGAGTCTGCCAGGCGCTGCTTTCGCGAGGCTCTTTGACGACTAGAACACTCTACCTAGCAACCCAGAAAGGAGCACGTTGCCCTTGCTCTGAATGTGAAGAGTGCTTCCCGGGGGCCTATTTCGCCTGGGGTTCCTCAGAAGCCAGCGGCAGCTCTTCCGGCACACAGCGGTCATCATGCAAAATTGGTGCACGATCGACTGCCCTATGTGTCCCCAGGGCATAACATAGTTAAGGCACTCCCTTTCAGATTATGGCTTCGTGGATACAACTGCACACCCAACTCTGCAGATGTGAAACACTGGACCTTACCTTGAGGCCTTACGTCCCCTTTCATTCGGCTGGAGCTGCATCTGGAGTGCAGTGTGTTGGATTCTAGAAAGGAATGCCAGCACATTATTAACTTTGAGAGAGCCAGCATTGGCCCACAGCGACAATCGTGCAGTGAAGAGGAGTTGGGCCGCTAGTGCTGTTCAGGCAGATTTGAAGCCCAGAGCAAGTCGCTTCGGTACAAGGAGAATGCGAACGTTCCCGTCGGTGTGCCACTTTCAACCTTGATGACACAGCAGCTTTATCTGACGATTCTGCCTAGCTTCTAGTACTAGGGAAAGACTGCCTCCTTCTGCTAAGGTAGGTTTTCACGTGGGGAGTGCTGTACGTGCAGAAGAGCACTCCCCCGCCGGGCAAAAGTTAGGCCTTGGTGAATCTGGATGGTCCCAGAAGTCCAGCATTGTCACAGGGAAACCTGTCCGTTGTTTTTCCTCTGGAACTAAACATCGAGCATGCGACTGCCGTCGGGAGACGTATTTGGCAGCCCACAGGTTTCAGTTGTGAGGCACAGTGGTGTTTCTCAGAAGAATCCAAATGCCTCCCTGGCTACGCCAGCATGGAATGTAAGGCTGCTTGGAACGGCGTTCCTGAGGCCGTTTGAATGCTGTTTACGTGAGAGCTGTCGAGCCATCCGGGCAGGGCTTTGCCATTACCGCTCCACGTTCACAGCCTTAAAGCCAACGAACCCATTTGCTTCCTGGGACTCAAACGCAACAGAAGAGTTGGACGGCATTCAGTGCCCTGTCACAGCTGTTACAACCCAAGTGAGTGCACAATGAGTCGTGAAATACGTAACGGTGTTGCAGCATTCCTTTAACACATGCTTCTTCGCTTCTAGGGCATACCTAAGCTTCCTATGGGAGATATCTGGACTTTTCCTTGAGGCCAGGGGTGCCAGTTCTTTGCCGGCAAGCTCCCATGTGCTCCTGGAGGAGCTCCCAGCAAGGAACTGAGACCAGCAAGCCTCATACGAGTACACTCACAGTTCTTTCATGACGCCGTCAGGCAGCAAAGAGAAGATGGGCAGCAGGAGTGTTTTTCAGGCAGCTTTCAAACCGCAACTGTCTCGCCTACCACGGACGAAATGACGGTTTTGCCAGGGTGGCCCGGTTTCAAACTTGAGCTCATATGGTTATCCTCAGCAGTTTCTGACTACCTCAAGGAAACACAGGGGCCAACAAGGGCCCGTCCATGGAGACCCTTTGGGCACAGGGACCATTGCATAGGATGAACTGGGTAAGTATTTCAGTAACTTAGGTAGGCCTCGGTGACCAATGCTCCTGCACATACCTAACAGTGTGAAAAGTGAAAAATGTACTGGTCTTCAGGCTGGATGCAAAGCTTAGCTTTCGCTTCTGTGAGAGTGCTGTCCTGTGTCCCGGACTGTCTCGTCTGCACATTGTGTAGTAGCAACGCAGTTCCCTTTCAGTCACTGGGGCCGATCCACTTGCAAAGAGAGTCTGCCAGGCGCTGCTTTCGCGAGGCTCTTTGACGACTGGAACACTCTACCTAGCAACCCAGAAAGGAGCACGTTGCCCTTGCTCTGAATGTGAAGAGTGCTTCCCGGGGGCCTATTTCGCCTGGGGTTCCTCAGAAGCCAGCGGCAGCTCTTCCGGCACACAGCGGTCATCATGCAAAATTGGTGCACGATCGACTGCCCTATGTGTCCCCAGGGCATAACATAGTTAAGGCACTCCCTTTCAGATTATGGCTTCGTGGATACAACTGCACACCCAACTCTGCAGATGTGAAACACTGGACCTTACCTTGAGGCCTTACGTCCCCTTTCATTCGGCTGGAGCTGCATCTGGAGTGCAGTGTGTTGGATTCTAGAAAGGAATGCCAGCACATGATTAACTTTGAGAGAGCCAGCATTGGCCCACAGCGACAATCGTGCAGTGAAGAGGAGTTGGGCCGCTAGTGCTGTTCAGGCAGATTTGAAGCCCAGAGCAAGTCGCTTCGGTACAAGGAGAATGCGAACGTTCCCGTCGGTGTGCCACTTTCAACCTTGATGACACAGCAGCTTTATCTGACGATTCTGCCTAGCTTCTAGTACTAGGGAAAGACTGCCTCCTTCTGCTAAGGTAGGTTTTCACGTGGGGAGTGCTGTACGTGCAGAAGAGCACTCCCCCGCCGGGCAAAAGTTAGGCCTTGGTGAATCTGGATGGTCCCAGAAGTCCAGCATTGTCACAGGGAAACCTGTCCGTTGTTTTTCCTCTGGAACTAAACATCTAGCATGCGACTGCCGTCGGGAGAGGTATTTGGCAGCCCACAGGTTTCAGTTGTGAGGCACAGTGGTGTTTCTCAGAAGAATCCAAATGCCTCCCTGGCTACGCCAGCATGGAATGTAAGGCTGCTTGGAACGGCGTTCCTGAGGCCGTTTGAATGCTGTTTACGTGAGAGCTGTCGAGCCATCCGGGCAGGGCTTTGCCATTACCGCTCCACGTTCACAGCCTTAAAGCCAACGAACCCATTTGCTTCCTGGGACTCAAACGCAACAGAAGAGTTGGACGGAATTCAGTGCCCTGTCACAGCTGTTACAACCCAAGTGAGTGCACAATGAGTCGTGAGATACGTAACGGTGTTGCAGCATTCCTTTAACACATGCTTCTTCGCTTCTAGGGCATACCTAAGCTTCCTATGGGAGATATCTGGACTTTTCCTTGAGGCCAGGGGTGCCAGTTCTTTGCCGGCAAGCTCCCATGTGCTCCTGGAGGAGCTCCCAGCAAGGAACTGAGACCAGCAAGCCTCATACGAGTACACTCACAGTTCTTTCGTGACGCCGTCAGGCAGCAAAGAGAAGATGGGCAGCAGGAGTGTTTTTCAGGCAGCTTTCAAACCGCAACTGTCTCGCCTACCACGGACGAAATGACGGTTTTGCCAGGGTGGCCTGGTTTCAAACTTGAGCTCATATGGTTATCCTCAGCAGTTTCTGACGACTTCAAGGAAACACACGGGGCCCACAAGGGCCCGTCCATGGAGACCCTTTGGGCACAGGGACCATTGCATAGGATGAACTGGGTAAGTATTTCAGTAACTTAGGTAGGCCTCGGTGACCAATGCTCCTGCACATACCTAACAGTGTGAAAAGTGAAAAATGTACTGGTCTTCAGGCTGGATGCAAAGCTTAGCTTTCGCTTCTATGAGAGTGCTGTCCTGTGTCCCGGACTGTCTCGTCTGCACATTGTGTAGTAGCAACGCAGTTCCCTTTCAGTCACTGGGGCCGATCCACTTGCAAAGAGAGTCTGCCAGGCGCTGCTTTCGCGAGGCTCTTTGACGACTGGAACACTCTACCTAGCAACCCAGAAAGGAGCACGTTGCCCTTGCTCTGAATGTGAAGAGTGCTTCCCGGGGGCCTATTTCGCCTGGGGTTCCTCAGAAGCCAGCGGCAGCTCTTCCGGCACACAGCGGTCATCATGCAAAATTGGTGCACGATCGACTGCCCTATGTGTCCCCAGGGCATAACATAGTTAAGGCACTCCCTTTCAGATTATGGCTTCGTGGATACAACTGCACACCCAACTCTGCAGATGTGAAACACTGGACCTTACCTTGAGGCCTTACGTCCCCTTTCATTCGGCTGGAGCTGCATCTGGAGTGCAGTGTGTTGGATTCTAGAAAGGAATGCCAGCACATGATTAACTTTGAGAGAGCCAGCATTGGCCCACAGCGACAATCGTGCAGTGAAGAGGAGTTGGGCCGCTAGTGCTGTTCAGGCAGATTTGAAGCCCAGAGCAAGTCGCTTCGGTACAAGGAGAATGCGAACGTTCCCGTCGGTGTGCCACTTTCAACCTTGATGACACAGCAGCTTTATCTGACGATTCTGCCTAGCTTCTAGTACTAGGGAAAGACTGCCTCCTTCTGCTAAGGTAGGTTTTCACGTGGGGAGTGCTGTACGTGCAGAAGAGCACTCCCCCGCCGGGCAAAAGTTAGGCCTTGGTGAATCTGGATGGTCCCAGAAGTCCAGCATTGTCACAGGGAAACCTGTCCGTTGTTTTTCCTCTGGAACTAAACATCTAGCATGCGACTGCCGTCGGGAGAGGTATTTGGCAGCCCACAGGTTTCAGTTGTGAGGCACAGTGGTGTTTCTCAGAAGAATCCAAATGCCTCCCTGGCTACGCCAGCATGGAATGTAAGGCTGCTTGGAACGGCGTTCCTGAGGCCGTTTGAATGCTGTTTACGTGAGAGCTGTCGAGCCATCCGGGCAGGGCTTTGCCATTACCGCTCCACGTTCACAGCCTTAAAGCCAACGAACCCATTTGCTTCCTGGGACTCAAACGCAACAGAAGAGTTGGACGGCATTCAGTGCCCTGTCACAGCTGTTACAACCCAAGTGAGTGCACAATGAGTCGTGAAATACGTAACGGTGTTGCAGCATTCCTTTAACACATGCTTCTTCGCTTCTAGGGCATACCTAAGCTTCCTATGGGAGATATCTGGACTTTTCCTTGAGGCCAGGGGTGCCAGTTCTTTGCCGGCAAGCTCCCATGTGCTCCTGGAGGAGCTCCCAGCAAGGAACTGAGACCAGCAAGCCTCATACGAGTACACTCACAGTTCTTTCATGACGCCGTCAGGCAGCAAAGAGAAGATGGGCAGCAGGAGTGTTTTTCAGGCAGCTTTCAAACCGCAACTGTCTCGCCTACCACGGACGAAATGACGGTTTTGCCAGGGTGGCCCGGTTTCAAACTTGAGCTCATATGGTTATCCTCAGCAGTTTCTGACTACCTCAAGGAAACACAGGGGCCAACAAGGGCCCGTCCATGGAGACCCTTTGGGCACAGGGACCATTGCATAGGATGAACTGGGTAAGTATTTCAGTAACTTAGGTAGGCCTCGGTGACCAATGCTCCTGCACATACCTAACAGTGTGAAAAGTGAAAAATGTACTGGTCTTCAGGCTGGATGCAAAGCTTAGCTTTCGCTTCTGTGAGAGTGCTGTCCTGTGTCCCGGACTGTCTCGTCTGCACATTGTGTAGTAGCAACGCAGTTCCCTTTCAGTCACTGGGGCCGATCCACTTGCAAAGAGAGTCTGCCAGGCGCTGCTTTCGCGAGGCTCTTTGACGACTGGAACACTCTACCTAGCAACCCAGAAAGGAGCACGTTGCCCTTGCTCTGAATGTGAAGAGTGCTTCCCGGGGGCCTATTTCGCCTGGGGTTCCTCAGAAGCCAGCGGCAGCTCTTCCGGCACACAGCGGTCATCATGCAAAATTGGTGCACGATCGACTGCCCTATGTGTCCCCAGGGCATAACATAGTTAAGGCACTCCCTTTCAGATTATGGCTTCGTGGATACAACTGCACACCCAACTCTGCAGATGTGAAACACTGGACCTTACCTTGAGGCCTTACGTCCCCTTTCATTCGGCTGGAGCTGCATCTGGAGTGCAGTGTGTTGGATTCTAGAAAGGAATGCCAGCACATGATTAACTTTGAGAGAGCCAGCATTGGCCCACAGCGACAATCGTGCAGTGAAGAGGAGTTGGGCCGCTAGTGCTGTTCAGGCAGATTTGAAGCCCAGAGCAAGTCGCTTCGGTACAAGGAGAATGCGAACGTTCCCGTCGGTGTGCCACTTTCAACCTTGATGACACAGCAGCTTTATCTGACGATTCTGCCTAGCTTCTAGTACTAGGGAAAGACTGCCTCCTTCTGCTAAGGTAGGTTTTCACGTGGGGAGTGCTGTACGTGCAGAAGAGCACTCCCCCGCCGGGCAAAAGTTAGGCCTTGGTGAATCTGGATGGTCCCAGAAGTCCAGCATTGTCACAGGGAAACCTGTCCGTTGTTTTTCCTCTGGAACTAAACATCTAGCATGCGACTGCCGTCGGGAGAGGTATTTGGCAGCCCACAGGTTTCAGTTGTGAGGCACAGTGGTGTTTCTCAGAAGAATCCAAATGCCTCCCTGGCTACGCCAGCATGGAATGTAAGGCTGCTTGGAACGGCGTTCCTGAGGCCGTTTGAATGCTGTTTACGTGAGAGCTGTCGAGCCATCCGGGCAGGGCTTTGCCATTACCGCTCCACGTTCACAGCCTTAAAGCCAACGAACCCATTTGCTTCCTGGGACTCAAACGCAACAGAAGAGTTGGACGGAATTCAGTGCCCTGTCACAGCTGTTACAACCCAAGTGAGTGCACAATGAGTCGTGAGATACGTAACGGTGTTGCAGCATTCCTTTAACACATGCTTCTTCGCTTCTAGGGCATACCTAAGCTTCCTATGGGAGATATCTGGACTTTTCCTTGAGGCCAGGGGTGCCAGTTCTTTGCCGGCAAGCTCCCATGTGCTCCTGGAGGAGCTCCCAGCAAGGAACTGAGACCAGCAAGCCTCATACGAGTACACTCACAGTTCTTTCGTGACGCCGTCAGGCAGCAAAGAGAAGATGGGCAGCAGGAGTGTTTTTCAGGCAGCTTTCAAACCGCAACTGTCTCGCCTACCACGGACGAAATGACGGTTTTGCCAGGGTGGCCTGGTTTCAAACTTGAGCTCATATGGTTATCCTCAGCAGTTTCTGACGACTTCAAGGAAACACACGGGGCCCACAAGGGCCCGTCCATGGAGACCCTTTGGGCACAGGGACCATTGCATAGGATGAACTGGGTAAGTATTTCAGTAACTTAGGTAGGCCTCGGTGACCAATGCTCCTGCACATACCTAACAGTGTGAAAAGTGAAAAATGTACTGGTCTTCAGGCTGGATGCAAAGCTTAGCTTTCGCTTCTATGAGAGTGCTGTCCTGTGTCCCGGACTGTCTCGTCTGCACATTGTGTAGTAGCAACGCAGTTCCCTTTCAGTCACTGGGGCCGATCCACTTGCAAAGAGAGTCTGCCAGGCGCTGCTTTCGCGAGGCTCTTTGACGACTGGAACACTCTACCTAGCAACCCAGAAAGGAGCACGTTGCCCTTGCTCTGAATGTGAAGAGTGCTTCCCGGGGGCCTATTTCGCCTGGGGTTCCTCAGAAGCCAGCGGCAGCTCTTCCGGCACACAGCGGTCATCATGCAAAATTGGTGCACGATCGACTGCCCTATGTGTCCCCAGGGCATAACATAGTTAAGGCACTCCCTTTCAGATTATGGCTTCGTGGATACAACTGCACACCCAACTCTGCAGATGTGAAACACTGGACCTTACCTTGAGGCCTTACGTCCCCTTTCATTCGGCTGGAGCTGCATCTGGAGTGCAGTGTGTTGGATTCTAGAAAGGAATGCCAGCACATTATTAACTTTGAGAGAGCCAGCATTGGCCCACAGCGACAATCGTGCAGTGAAGAGGAGTTGGGCCGCTAGTGCTGTTCAGGCAGATTTGAAGCCCAGAGCAAGTCGCTTCGGTACAAGGAGAATGCGAACGTTCCCGTCGGTGTGCCACTTTCAACCTTGATGACACAGCAGCTTTATCTGACGATTCTGCCTAGCTTCTAGTACTAGGGAAAGACTGCCTCCTTCTGCTAAGGTAGGTTTTCACGTGGGGAGTGCTGTACGTGCAGAAGAGCACTCCCCCGCCGGGCAAAAGTTAGGCCTTGGTGAATCTGGATGGTCCCAGAAGTCCAGCATTGTCACAGGGAAACCTGTCCGTTGTTTTTCCTCTGGAACTAAACATCGAGCATGCGACTGCCGTCGGGAGACGTATTTGGCAGCCCACAGGTTTCAGTTGTGAGGCACAGTGGTGTTTCTCAGAAGAATCCAAATGCCTCCCTGGCTACGCCAGCATGGAATGTAAGGCTGCTTGGAACGGCGTTCCTGAGGCCGTTTGAATGCTGTTTACGTGAGAGCTGTCGAGCCATCCGGGCAGGGCTTTGCCATTACCGCTCCACGTTCACAGCCTTAAAGCCAACGAACCCATTTGCTTCCTGGGACTCAAACGCAACAGAAGAGTTGGACGGCATTCAGTGCCCTGTCACAGCTGTTACAACCCAAGTGAGTGCACAATGAGTCGTGAAATACGTAACGGTGTTGCAGCATTCCTTTAACACATGCTTCTTCGCTTCTAGGGCATACCTAAGCTTCCTATGGGAGATATCTGGACTTTTCCTTGAGGCCAGGGGTGCCAGTTCTTTGCCGGCAAGCTCCCATGTGCTCCTGGAGGAGCTCCCAGCAAGGAACTGAGACCAGCAAGCCTCATACGAGTACACTCACAGTTCTTTCATGACGCCGTCAGGCAGCAAAGAGAAGATGGGCAGCAGGAGTGTTTTTCAGGCAGCTTTCAAACCGCAACTGTCTCGCCTACCACGGACGAAATGACGGTTTTGCCAGGGTGGCCCGGTTTCAAACTTGAGCTCATATGGTTATCCTCAGCAGTTTCTGACTACCTCAAGGAAACACAGGGGCCAACAAGGGCCCGTCCATGGAGACCCTTTGGGCACAGGGACCATTGCATAGGATGAACTGGGTAAGTATTTCAGTAACTTAGGTAGGCCTCGGTGACCAATGCTCCTGCACATACCTAACAGTGTGAAAAGTGAAAAATGTACTGGTCTTCAGGCTGGATGCAAAGCTTAGCTTTCGCTTCTGTGAGAGTGCTGTCCTGTGTCCCGGACTGTCTCGTCTGCACATTGTGTAGTAGCAACGCAGTTCCCTTTCAGTCACTGGGGCCGATCCACTTGCAAAGAGAGTCTGCCAGGCGCTGCTTTCGCGAGGCTCTTTGACGACTGGAACACTCTACCTAGCAACCCAGAAAGGAGCACGTTGCCCTTGCTCTGAATGTGAAGAGTGCTTCCCGGGGGCCTATTTCGCCTGGGGTTCCTCAGAAGCCAGCGGCAGCTCTTCCGGCACACAGCGGTCATCATGCAAAATTGGTGCACGATCGACTGCCCTATGTGTCCCCAGGGCATAACATAGTTAAGGCACTCCCTTTCAGATTATGGCTTCGTGGATACAACTGCACACCCAACTCTGCAGATGTGAAACACTGGACCTTACCTTGAGGCCTTACGTCCCCTTTCATTCGGCTGGAGCTGCATCTGGAGTGCAGTGTGTTGGATTCTAGAAAGGAATGCCAGCACATGATTAACTTTGAGAGAGCCAGCATTGGCCCACAGCGACAATCGTGCAGTGAAGAGGAGTTGGGCCGCTAGTGCTGTTCAGGCAGATTTGAAGCCCAGAGCAAGTCGCTTCGGTACAAGGAGAATGCGAACGTTCCCGTCGGTGTGCCACTTTCAACCTTGATGACACAGCAGCTTTATCTGACGATTCTGCCTAGCTTCTAGTACTAGGGAAAGACTGCCTCCTTCTGCTAAGGTAGGTTTTCACGTGGGGAGTGCTGTACGTGCAGAAGAGCACTCCCCCGCCGGGCAAAAGTTAGGCCTTGGTGAATCTGGATGGTCCCAGAAGTCCAGCATTGTCACAGGGAAACCTGTCCGTTGTTTTTCCTCTGGAACTAAACATCTAGCATGCGACTGCCGTCGGGAGAGGTATTTGGCAGCCCACAGGTTTCAGTTGTGAGGCACAGTGGTGTTTCTCAGAAGAATCCAAATGCCTCCCTGGCTACGCCAGCATGGAATGTAAGGCTGCTTGGAACGGCGTTCCTGAGGCCGTTTGAATGCTGTTTACGTGAGAGCTGTCGAGCCATCCGGGCAGGGCTTTGCCATTACCGCTCCACGTTCACAGCCTTAAAGCCAACGAACCCATTTGCTTCCTGGGACTCAAACGCAACAGAAGAGTTGGACGGAATTCAGTGCCCTGTCACAGCTGTTACAACCCAAGTGAGTGCACAATGAGTCGTGAGATACGTAACGGTGTTGCAGCATTCCTTTAACACATGCTTCTTCGCTTCTAGGGCATACCTAAGCTTCCTATGGGAGATATCTGGACTTTTCCTTGAGGCCAGGGGTGCCAGTTCTTTGCCGGCAAGCTCCCATGTGCTCCTGGAGGAGCTCCCAGCAAGGAACTGAGACCAGCAAGCCTCATACGAGTACACTCACAGTTCTTTCGTGACGCCGTCAGGCAGCAAAGAGAAGATGGGCAGCAGGAGTGTTTTTCAGGCAGCTTTCAAACCGCAACTGTCTCGCCTACCACGGACGAAATGACGGTTTTGCCAGGGTGGCCTGGTTTCAAACTTGAGCTCATATGGTTATCCTCAGCAGTTTCTGACGACTTCAAGGAAACACACGGGGCCCACAAGGGCCCGTCCATGGAGACCCTTTGGGCACAGGGACCATTGCATAGGATGAACTGGGTAAGTATTTCAGTAACTTAGGTAGGCCTCGGTGACCAATGCTCCTGCACATACCTAACAGTGTGAAAAGTGAAAAATGTACTGGTCTTCAGGCTGGATGCAAAGCTTAGCTTTCGCTTCTATGAGAGTGCTGTCCTGTGTCCCGGACTGTCTCGTCTGCACATTGTGTAGTAGCAACGCAGTTCCCTTTCAGTCACTGGGGCCGATCCACTTGCAAAGAGAGTCTGCCAGGCGCTGCTTTCGCGAGGCTCTTTGACGACTGGAACACTCTACCTAGCAACCCAGAAAGGAGCACGTTGCCCTTGCTCTGAATGTGAAGAGTGCTTCCCGGGGGCCTATTTCGCCTGGGGTTCCTCAGAAGCCAGCGGCAGCTCTTCCGGCACACAGCGGTCATCATGCAAAATTGGTGCACGATCGACTGCCCTATGTGTCCCCAGGGCATAACATAGTTAAGGCACTCCCTTTCAGATTATGGCTTCGTGGATACAACTGCACACCCAACTCTGCAGATGTGAAACACTGGACCTTACCTTGAGGCCTTACGTCCCCTTTCATTCGGCTGGAGCTGCATCTGGAGTGCAGTGTGTTGGATTCTAGAAAGGAATGCCAGCACATGATTAACTTTGAGAGAGCCAGCATTGGCCCACAGCGACAATCGTGCAGTGAAGAGGAGTTGGGCCGCTAGTGCTGTTCAGGCAGATTTGAAGCCCAGAGCAAGTCGCTTCGGTACAAGGAGAATGCGAACGTTCCCGTCGGTGTGCCACTTTCAACCTTGATGACACAGCAGCTTTATCTGACGATTCTGCCTAGCTTCTAGTACTAGGGAAAGACTGCCTCCTTCTGCTAAGGTAGGTTTTCACGTGGGGAGTGCTGTACGTGCAGAAGAGCACTCCCCCGCCGGGCAAAAGTTAGGCCTTGGTGAATCTGGATGGTCCCAGAAGTCCAGCATTGTCACAGGGAAACCTGTCCGTTGTTTTTCCTCTGGAACTAAACATCGAGCATGCGACTGCCGTCGGGAGACGTATTTGGCAGCCCACAGGTTTCAGTTGTGAGGCACAGTGGTGTTTCTCAGAAGAATCCAAATGCCTCCCTGGCTACGCCAGCATGGAATGTAAGGCTGCTTGGAACGGCGTTCCTGAGGCCGTTTGAATGCTGTTTACGTGAGAGCTGTCGAGCCATCCGGGCAGGGCTTTGCCATTACCGCTCCACGTTCACAGCCTTAAAGCCAACGAACCCATTTGCTTCCTGGGACTCAAACGCAACAGAAGAGTTGGACGGCATTCAGTGCCCTGTCACAGCTGTTACAACCCAAGTGAGTGCACAATGAGTCGTGAAATACGTAACGGTGTTGCAGCATTCCTTTAACACATGCTTCTTCGCTTCTAGGGCATACCTAAGCTTCCTATGGGAGATATCTGGACTTTTCCTTGAGGCCAGGGGTGCCAGTTCTTTGCCGGCAAGCTCCCATGTGCTCCTGGAGGAGCTCCCAGCAAGGAACTGAGACCAGCAAGCCTCATACGAGTACACTCACAGTTCTTTCATGACGCCGTCAGGCAGCAAAGAGAAGATGGGCAGCAGGAGTGTTTTTCAGGCAGCTTTCAAACCGCAACTGTCTCGCCTACCACGGACGAAATGACGGTTTTGCCAGGGTGGCCCGGTTTCAAACTTGAGCTCATATGGTTATCCTCAGCAGTTTCTGACTACCTCAAGGAAACACAGGGGCCAACAAGGGCCCGTCCATGGAGACCCTTTGGGCACAGGGACCATTGCATAGGATGAACTGGGTAAGTATTTCAGTAACTTAGGTAGGCCTCGGTGACCAATGCTCCTGCACATACCTAACAGTGTGAAAAGTGAAAAATGTACTGGTCTTCAGGCTGGATGCAAAGCTTAGCTTTCGCTTCTGTGAGAGTGCTGTCCTGTGTCCCGGACTGTCTCGTCTGCACATTGTGTAGTAGCAACGCAGTTCCCTTTCAGTCACTGGGGCCGATCCACTTGCAAAGAGAGTCTGCCAGGCGCTGCTTTCGCGAGGCTCTTTGACGACTGGAACACTCTACCTAGCAACCCAGAAAGGAGCACGTTGCCCTTGCTCTGAATGTGAAGAGTGCTTCCCGGGGGCCTATTTCGCCTGGGGTTCCTCAGAAGCCAGCGGCAGCTCTTCCGGCACACAGCGGTCATCATGCAAAATTGGTGCACGATCGACTGCCCTATGTGTCCCCAGGGCATAACATAGTTAAGGCACTCCCTTTCAGATTATGGCTTCGTGGATACAACTGCACACCCAACTCTGCAGATGTGAAACACTGGACCTTACCTTGAGGCCTTACGTCCCCTTTCATTCGGCTGGAGCTGCATCTGGAGTGCAGTGTGTTGGATTCTAGAAAGGAATGCCAGCACATGATTAACTTTGAGAGAGCCAGCATTGGCCCACAGCGACAATCGTGCAGTGAAGAGGAGTTGGGCCGCTAGTGCTGTTCAGGCAGATTTGAAGCCCAGAGCAAGTCGCTTCGGTACAAGGAGAATGCGAACGTTCCCGTCGGTGTGCCACTTTCAACCTTGATGACACAGCAGCTTTATCTGACGATTCTGCCTAGCTTCTAGTACTAGGGAAAGACTGCCTCCTTCTGCTAAGGTAGGTTTTCACGTGGGGAGTGCTGTACGTGCAGAAGAGCACTCCCCCGCCGGGCAAAAGTTAGGCCTTGGTGAATCTGGATGGTCCCAGAAGTCCAGCATTGTCACAGGGAAACCTGTCCGTTGTTTTTCCTCTGGAACTAAACATCTAGCATGCGACTGCCGTCGGGAGAGGTATTTGGCAGCCCACAGGTTTCAGTTGTGAGGCACAGTGGTGTTTCTCAGAAGAATCCAAATGCCTCCCTGGCTACGCCAGCATGGAATGTAAGGCTGCTTGGAACGGCGTTCCTGAGGCCGTTTGAATGCTGTTTACGTGAGAGCTGTCGAGCCATCCGGGCAGGGCTTTGCCATTACCGCTCCACGTTCACAGCCTTAAAGCCAACGAACCCATTTGCTTCCTGGGACTCAAACGCAACAGAAGAGTTGGACGGAATTCAGTGCCCTGTCACAGCTGTTACAACCCAAGTGAGTGCACAATGAGTCGTGAGATACGTAACGGTGTTGCAGCATTCCTTTAACACATGCTTCTTCGCTTCTAGGGCATACCTAAGCTTCCTATGGGAGATATCTGGACTTTTCCTTGAGGCCAGGGGTGCCAGTTCTTTGCCGGCAAGCTCCCATGTGCTCCTGGAGGAGCTCCCAGCAAGGAACTGAGACCAGCAAGCCTCATACGAGTACACTCACAGTTCTTTCGTGACGCCGTCAGGCAGCAAAGAGAAGATGGGCAGCAGGAGTGTTTTTCAGGCAGCTTTCAAACCGCAACTGTCTCGCCTACCACGGACGAAATGACGGTTTTGCCAGGGTGGCCTGGTTTCAAACTTGAGCTCATATGGTTATCCTCAGCAGTTTCTGACGACTTCAAGGAAACACACGGGGCCCACAAGGGCCCGTCCATGGAGACCCTTTGGGCACAGGGACCATTGCATAGGATGAACTGGGTAAGTATTTCAGTAACTTAGGTAGGCCTCGGTGACCAATGCTCCTGCACATACCTAACAGTGTGAAAAGTGAAAAATGTACTGGTCTTCAGGCTGGATGCAAAGCTTAGCTTTCGCTTCTATGAGAGTGCTGTCCTGTGTCCCGGACTGTCTCGTCTGCACATTGTGTAGTAGCAACGCAGTTCCCTTTCAGTCACTGGGGCCGATCCACTTGCAAAGAGAGTCTGCCAGGCGCTGCTTTCGCGAGGCTCTTTGACGACTGGAACACTCTACCTAGCAACCCAGAAAGGAGCACGTTGCCCTTGCTCTGAATGTGAAGAGTGCTTCCCGGGGGCCTATTTCGCCTGGGGTTCCTCAGAAGCCAGCGGCAGCTCTTCCGGCACACAGCGGTCATCATGCAAAATTGGTGCACGATCGACTGCCCTATGTGTCCCCAGGGCATAACATAGTTAAGGCACTCCCTTTCAGATTATGGCTTCGTGGATACAACTGCACACCCAACTCTGCAGATGTGAAACACTGGACCTTACCTTGAGGCCTTACGTCCCCTTTCATTCGGCTGGAGCTGCATCTGGAGTGCAGTGTGTTGGATTCTAGAAAGGAATGCCAGCACATTATTAACTTTGAGAGAGCCAGCATTGGCCCACAGCGACAATCGTGCAGTGAAGAGGAGTTGGGCCGCTAGTGCTGTTCAGGCAGATTTGAAGCCCAGAGCAAGTCGCTTCGGTACAAGGAGAATGCGAACGTTCCCGTCGGTGTGCCACTTTCAACCTTGATGACACAGCAGCTTTATCTGACGATTCTGCCTAGCTTCTAGTACTAGGGAAAGACTGCCTCCTTCTGCTAAGGTAGGTTTTCACGTGGGGAGTGCTGTACGTGCAGAAGAGCACTCCCCCGCCGGGCAAAAGTTAGGCCTTGGTGAATCTGGATGGTCCCAGAAGTCCAGCATTGTCACAGGGAAACCTGTCCGTTGTTTTTCCTCTGGAACTAAACATCGAGCATGCGACTGCCGTCGGGAGACGTATTTGGCAGCCCACAGGTTTCAGTTGTGAGGCACAGTGGTGTTTCTCAGAAGAATCCAAATGCCTCCCTGGCTACGCCAGCATGGAATGTAAGGCTGCTTGGAACGGCGTTCCTGAGGCCGTTTGAATGCTGTTTACGTGAGAGCTGTCGAGCCATCCGGGCAGGGCTTTGCCATTACCGCTCCACGTTCACAGCCTTAAAGCCAACGAACCCATTTGCTTCCTGGGACTCAAACGCAACAGAAGAGTTGGACGGCATTCAGTGCCCTGTCACAGCTGTTACAACCCAAGTGAGTGCACAATGAGTCGTGAAATACGTAACGGTGTTGCAGCATTCCTTTAACACATGCTTCTTCGCTTCTAGGGCATACCTAAGCTTCCTATGGGAGATATCTGGACTTTTCCTTGAGGCCAGGGGTGCCAGTTCTTTGCCGGCAAGCTCCCATGTGCTCCTGGAGGAGCTCCCAGCAAGGAACTGAGACCAGCAAGCCTCATACGAGTACACTCACAGTTCTTTCATGACGCCGTCAGGCAGCAAAGAGAAGATGGGCAGCAGGAGTGTTTTTCAGGCAGCTTTCAAACCGCAACTGTCTCGCCTACCACGGACGAAATGACGGTTTTGCCAGGGTGGCCCGGTTTCAAACTTGAGCTCATATGGTTATCCTCAGCAGTTTCTGACTACCTCAAGGAAACACAGGGGCCAACAAGGGCCCGTCCATGGAGACCCTTTGGGCACAGGGACCATTGCATAGGATGAACTGGGTAAGTATTTCAGTAACTTAGGTAGGCCTCGGTGACCAATGCTCCTGCACATACCTAACAGTGTGAAAAGTGAAAAATGTACTGGTCTTCAGGCTGGATGCAAAGCTTAGCTTTCGCTTCTGTGAGAGTGCTGTCCTGTGTCCCGGACTGTCTCGTCTGCACATTGTGTAGTAGCAACGCAGTTCCCTTTCAGTCACTGGGGCCGATCCACTTGCAAAGAGAGTCTGCCAGGCGCTGCTTTCGCGAGGCTCTTTGACGACTGGAACACTCTACCTAGCAACCCAGAAAGGAGCACGTTGCCCTTGCTCTGAATGTGAAGAGTGCTTCCCGGGGGCCTATTTCGCCTGGGGTTCCTCAGAAGCCAGCGGCAGCTCTTCCGGCACACAGCGGTCATCATGCAAAATTGGTGCACGATCGACTGCCCTATGTGTCCCCAGGGCATAACATAGTTAAGGCACTCCCTTTCAGATTATGGCTTCGTGGATACAACTGCACACCCAACTCTGCAGATGTGAAACACTGGACCTTACCTTGAGGCCTTACGTCCCCTTTCATTCGGCTGGAGCTGCATCTGGAGTGCAGTGTGTTGGATTCTAGAAAGGAATGCCAGCACATGATTAACTTTGAGAGAGCCAGCATTGGCCCACAGCGACAATCGTGCAGTGAAGAGGAGTTGGGCCGCTAGTGCTGTTCAGGCAGATTTGAAGCCCAGAGCAAGTCA